>NC_135959.1:7616257-7734383 GCF_053455715.1 Rhinoraja longicauda | reverse complement strand
ATGTACACAGCAGTTATCATGACAACAGTAAACTCTCTAGGGAGATAAATGGGCCTGCATTTAACAGTCACATACTCCAGGTCCGGGGAGCAGTGACTGTCTACAATCACTGTGTTTGTACACCAGGTGTTGTTCACGTACACACAGAGCCCTCCACCTCTGCTCTTACCAGAGTCTCTTGTCCTGTCATGACGCTGTGCTGTGTAGCCTGCTAGCTCGATAGCAGAGTCCGGAATGAAAGAATGAAGCCAGGTCTCCGTGATCAACAGGATACAGCTGTCCTTCACGGCGTTGTTAGCTGCAGTCTCCGAAATCTTCCGTTTCCTCCCACACTCCCAAGACATACAGGTTTGTCGGTTAATGGGCTTGGTGTATGTATGTGTGAATTGTCCCCAGTGCGCGTAGAACACGTGTTAATGTCCGCGGATCGCTGGTCAGCGCGGACTCGAAACTAAACCTCTGTACCCGAGGGTAGAAACATAGAAACATAGAAAATAGGTGCAGGAGTAGGCCATTCGGCCCTTCGAGCCTGCACCGCCATTCAATATGATCATGGCTGATCATCCAGCTCAGTAGCCTGTACCTGCCTTCTCTGTACCTGTACCTGTACCTGTAACTGCCCCCTCCATCGACTCCTTTAAGTCCAGGCTCAAAACCTATTTCTACTCCCTAGCGTTTGAGGCTCATTGAGGAGGCGCTGTGAACTGTTTTGCGTGCTACTGTATGTTTCATTTTTTTTCCCATTGGAACCTAATCAGATGTACAGCACTTTGGTCAACGTGGGTTGTTTTAAATGTGCTATACAAATAAAATTGACTTGACTTGAGTTGACTTCTCTCCATACCCCCTGATCCCTTTAGCAAAAGGGCCACATCTAACTCCCTCTTAAATATAGCCAATGAACTGGCCTCAACTACCTTCTGTGGCAGAGATTCCACAGACTCAACACTCTCTGTGTGAAGAAATGTTTTCTCATCTCGGTCCTAAAAGACTTCCCCCTTATCCTTAAGCTGTGACCCCTGGTTCTGGACTCCCCCACATCGGGAACAATCTTCCCGCATCTAGCCTCTCCAACCCTTAAGAATTTTATATGTTTCTATAAGATCCCCCCTCAGTCTTCTAAATTCCAGCGAGTACAAGCCCAGTCTATCCAGTCTTTCCTCATATGCAAGTCCCGCCATCCCAAGGATTAATCTGGTGAACCTTCTCTGTACTCCCTCTAAGGCAAGACGTCTTTCCTCAGGTTAGGAGACCAAAACTGCACACAATACTCCAGGTGTGGTCTCACCAAGGCCCTGTACAACTGCAGCAGAACCTCCCTGCTCCTAAACTCAAATCCTCTTGCTATGAATGCCAACATACCATTCGCTTTCTTCACTGCCTGCTGCACCTGCATGCTTGCTTTCAATGACTGGTGCACCATGACACCCAGGTCACGTTGCATCTCCCCTTCTCCCAATCGGTCACCATTCAGTTAATACTCTGCTTTCCTGTTCTTGCGCCAAAGTGGATAACCTCACATTTATACACATTATATTGCATCTGCCATGCATTTTCCCACTCGCCTAATCTATCCAAGTCACTCTGCAGCCTCCTAGCATCCTCCTCGCAGCTAACACTGCCACCAGCTTCGTGTCATCCGCAAACTTAGAGATGTTGCATTCAATTCCCCTCGTCCAAATCATTAATATACACTGTAAATAACTGGGGTCCCAGCACTGAGCCTTGCGGTACCCCACTAGTCACTGCCTGCCATTCCGAAAAGGACCCGTTTATTCCTACTCTTTGCTTCCTGTCCGCCAACCAATTTTATATCCACCTCAAAACTGAACCCTCAATACCGTGTGCACCAATCTCCTATGTGGGACCTTGTCGAAGGCCTTCTGAAAGTCCAGATATAACACATCGACTGGTTCTCCCTTATCCACTCTATTAGTTACATCCTCGAAAAATTCTATAAGATTCGTCAGACATGATTTGCCTTTGGTAAATCCATGCTGACTTTGTCCGATGATTTCACCACTTTCCAAATGTGATGCTATCACATCTTTAATAACTGACTCTAGCATTTTCCCCACTACCGATGTTAGGCTAACTGGTCTATAATTCCCTGTTTTCTCTCTCTCTCCCTTTTTAAAAAGTGGGGTTACATTAGCTACCCTCCAGTCCTCAGGAACTACTCCAGAATCTAAAGAGTTTTGAAAAATTATCACTAATGCATCCACTATTTCTGAGGCTACTTCCTTAAGCACTCTGGGATGCAGCCTATCTGGCCCTGGGGATTTATCTGCATTTAATCCATTTAATTTACCTAACACCACTTCCCGACTAACCTGGATTTCCCTCAGTTCCTCCATCTCATTAGACCACCGGTCCCCCGCTATTTCCGGCAGACGGGTTATGTCTTCCTTAGTGAAGACAGAACCAAAGTATTTGTTCAATTGGTCTGCCATCTCCTTGTTCTCTATGAACAATTCACCTGTTTCTGACTGCAAGGGACCTACATTTGCCTTAACTAATCTTTTTCTCTTGACATATCTATAAAAGCTTTTGCAGTCTGTTTTTGTGTTCCTTGCCAGTTTTTCCCTCATAGTCTATTTTCCCTTTCCTAATTAAGTCCTTTGTCCTCCTCTGCTGGACTCTGAATTTCTCCCAGCCCCATGGTATGCTACTTTTTCTGGCTAATCTGTATGCTTCATCTTTTGTTTTAATACTATCCTTGATTTCCCTTGTTAGCCACGGATGCACTACCTTTCCTGGTTTGTTCTTTTGCAAACTGGGATGAACACTTGTTGTAGTTCATCCATGCGACCTTTAAATGCCTTCCATTGCATGTCCACCGTCAACCCTTTCAGCATCAATCGCCAGTCTATCTTGGACAATTTACGCCTCATACCCTCAAAGTTACCTTTCTTTAAGTTCAGAACACTTGTTTCTGAATCGACTTTGTCACTCTCCATTCTAATGAAGAACTCTACCATATTATGATCACTCTTGCCCAAGGGGCCTCGCACAACAAGACTGCTAACTAACCCTTCCTCATTACTCAATACCCAGTCTAGAATGGCCTGTTCTCTCGTTGGTTCCTCGACATGTTGGTTTAGAAAACCATCTCTCAAACATTCCAAGAAATCCTCTTCCTCAGCACCCCTGCCAGTTTGGTTCACCCAATCTATATGTAGATTGAAGTCACCCATTATAACTGCTGCACCTTTAGTGCATGCATTTCTAATTTCCTGCTTGATGCCATCCCCAACCTCACTACTGCTGTTAGGTGGCCTGTACACAACTCCCACTAGCGTTTTCTGCCCCTTAGTGTTTCGTAGCTCTACCCATATCGATTCCACTTCCTCCAAGCTAATGTCCTTCCTTTCCACTGCTTTAATCTCCTCTCTAACCAGTAACGCTACCCCACCTCCTTTTCCTTTCTGTCTATCCCGCCTGAATATAGAATATCCCTGGATGTTGAGCTCCCAGCCTTGGTCACCCTGGAGCCATGTCTCCGTAATCCCAACTATATCATAATCATTAATAACTATCTCCACATTTAATTCATCCACCTTATTACGTATACTCCTTGCATTGAGACACAAAGCCTTCAGGCTAATTTTTACAACTCTCTTACCCCTTATACAATTATGTTGAAAAGTGGCCCTTTTTGATTTTTGCCCTGGATTTGTCTGCCTACCACTTTTACTTTTCACCTTGCTACCTGTTGCTTCTACCCTCATTTTACACCCCTCTGTCTCTCTGCTCCTGCTCCCATCCCGCTGCCACATTAATTTAAATCCTCCCCGACAGCACTAGCAAACACTCCCCCTAGGGCATTGGTTCCATTCCAGCTCAGGTGCAGACCGCCCTGTTTGTACTGGTCCCACCTCTCCCAGAACTGGTTCCAATGTCCTAAAAATTTGAATCCCTCCCCCTTGCACCATTTTTCAAGCCACGTATTCATCTGAAATATCCTCCTATTCCTACTCTGACTAGCACGTGGCACTGGTAGTAATCCAGAGATTATTACCTTTGAGGTCCTACTTTTTAGTTTATCTCCTAGCTCTCTAAATTTACCTTGTAGGACCTCATCCCGTTTTTTACCTAAATCGTTGGTGCCAACGTGCACCACGACAGCTGGCTGCTCACCCTCCCCCTTCAGAATGTCCTGCAGCCGCTCAGAGATATCCCTGACCCTTGCACCAGGGAGACAACATACCATCCTGGAGTCTCGTTTGCGGCCGCAGAAACGCCTATCTATTCCGCTTACAATTGAATCCCCTATCACTATAGCCCTTCCACTCTTTTTCCTCCCCTCTTTTGCCGCAGAGCCACCCACGGTGCCATGAACTTGGCTGCTGCTGCCTTCCCCTGATGAGGCATCTCCCCCAACAGTATCCAAAATGGCATATCTGTTTAGGAGGGAGATGACCGCAGGGGACTCCTGCATTACCTGCCTACTGCTACGCTGGCTAGTGGCCACCCGTTTCCTTTCTGTCCGCTTATCTTTTACCTGTGGTGTGGCCAACTCACTGTACGTGCTATTCACGACCTTCTCAGCATCGTGGATGCTCCAGAATGAGTCCAACCGCAGCTCCAACCGTTCAATGCGGTTTGCCAGGAGCTGCAGCTGGACACACTTCCTACACACGTAGTCATCAGGGACACCGACAATATCCCTGATCTCCCACATGTTGCAGGATGAGCAATCCACGGGGCCGATCTCACCTGACATGTCTTACCCCCAAATTAAATCAAATCCCTCTTAATCCTTTAAACTGTACCTTTACTAAAAAGCACTGAACCCTTAACTCACTGAACCCTTAACTCACTGAACCCTTAACTCACTGAACCCTGAACTCACTGAACCCTGAACTCACTGAACCCTGAACTCACTGAACCCTGAACTCACTGAACCCTGAACTCACTGAACCCTTAACTAAAAGTACGAACAAAAAGCAGAATTACAACCTCCACCAATCAGCGGCTCCAACCGCCTCCAACCGATCCTGGGCCTCTGTGTGAACAAAGCCCCGCTCTGGGTTTTTAAACCAACCGCCCGGACGCTGCTCCAACCGCCTCCAACCGCTTCTGGGCCTGACCGATGGGCATGACCCAAATGGTGGGTGTCCTTGATAGACACAAAATGCTGGAGTAACTCAGCGGGTCAGGCAGCATCTCTGGAGAGAAGGAATGGGTGACGGTTCGGGTCGAGACCCTTCTTCATCCTTCAACCTTGTGTGATGGATACTATCTTCTCAGGGCAGGACCTCATGTAGACAGATGTCTTCCATGGAGAGAAGGCTGTCCCCATGATGAACCAGGCTGAGTCCACTAGACCCTACAGAGGACACAACGGTGATCGGGCTGATCACCAACGGTGATGAAACAAAATACAGAGCGGAGGTGCAGAACCTGGCGGACTGGTGCTCTGATAACAACCTGTCCCTAAATACCACCAAGACCAAGGAGCTGATCATCAACTTCCGTAGGTCACACAACGGGGAATACGCCCCGATCTTTATCAACGGGGACAGTGTGGAGAGAGTGTCTAGCTTCAAGTTTCTGGGCACTCACATTTCGGAGGACCTAACATGGTCCAATAACACTGCTGCGCTGGTCAAGAAGGCACAGCAACGACTGTTCCACCTAAGAACACTGAAAAAATCTGGTCTACCCCAACAGCTGCTGACGACATTCTACCGCTGCACCATAGAGAGCATCCTAACGCATGGCATCCCTGTGCGATACCTCAACTGCACGGAGGCAGAGAGGAAAGCTCTTCAGCGGGTAGTCCATAGAGCTCAGAGGACCATCGGAACACAGCTACCAGACTTGGAGGGCATCTACAACACACGATGCCTCAGAAAAGCCACCAGCATCCATAAAGACTCTTCACACCCCTGCAACAGTCTGTTTGAACTTCTACCATCGGGCAGACGATACAAGGCCTTCTACGCCCGCACCTCCAGACTCAGGAACAGCTTCATCCCCAGGGCCATAGCTACTATGAACCGGTCCTGCTGAGCCGGATGGTCACATCGCACAGCGAACCGGCACAGATCTACTTGCACTCTATTATGTTTTAAAACTGTTACAATTTGTTTCATTGGGTTGTTTAAATTAATACTGACTAGCTAATTAATTTATTGCATCGTATGGGAGGCGCATTCCCAATCTCGTTGTACCCCTGTACAATGACAATAAAGATATATTGTATTGTATTGTATTGTATTGTGAGTTCCTGCACCAATGGAATTGCCACACCAGGCCACGATGCAAACAGACAAGATACTTTCAACAGCACATCCGCAGAAGTTGGCCAGAGGAGGTCGTTCAGCCATGTGCTGTGGCAACATTTAAAAACCATTTGACCAGGAACATGGATAGGAAAGGTTTAAGAGGGAAGACAGACACAAAATGCTGTTGTAACTCAACGGATCAGGTAGCACCTCTGGAGAAAACAGATAGATGACGTTTCGGGTCGGAATTCTTCTTCAGGCTGATCCTAAACATCGTCTCTTCTTTTTCTCCAATGATGCTGCCTGGCCCGCTGAGTTACTCCAGCAATTTGTGTCTACCTTCGGTGTCTACCATGATCGCATTGAATGGCGGTGCTGGCTCGAAGGGCTGAATGGCCTACTCCTGCACCTATTGTCTATTGTCTATTGTCTATTGTCTAAAACCAGTATCTGCAGTTCCTTCCTGCAAAAGGTTTAGAAACATAGAAACATAGAAAATAGGTGCAGGAGTAGGCCATTCGGCCCTTCGAGCCTGCACCGCCATTCAATATGATCATGGCTGATCATCCAACTCAGTATCCCGTACCTGCCTTCTCTCCATACCCCCTGATCCCTTTAGCCACAAGGGCCACATCTAACTCCCTCTTAAATATAGCCAATGAACTGGCCTCAACTACCTTCTGTGGCAGAGAATTCCACAGATTCACCACTCTCTGTGTGAAAAAAAACTTTCTCATCTCGGTCCTAAAAGACTTCCCCCTTATCCTTAAACTGTGACCCCTTGTTCTGGACTTCCCCAACATCGGGAACAATCTTCCCGCATCCAGCCTGTCCAACCCCTTAAGAATTTTGTAAGTTTCTATAAGATCCCCCCTCAGTCTTCTAAATTCCAGCGAGTACAAGCCGAGTCTATCCAGTCTTTCTTCATATGAAAGTCCTGCCATCCCAGGAATCAATCTGGTGAACCTTCTCTGTACTCCCTCTATGGCAAGAATGTCTTTCCTCAGATTAGGAGACCAAAACTGTACGCAATACTCCAGTGGTCTCACACTATGGAGGGAGGATATTGCACCAAAGGCAGGCAGGTGGGACTAGCGTAGCTGGGGCATCTTGGTCTGCAAGGGACAAGTTGGGCCGCAGGGCCTGTTTCCATGCTGTGTGACTCTACGAATCCACCATGTATAGGTGTGCACTGTGTAGCAGACTGGAGGGCTCCAGAGCGAAAATCGCAAACTTTGCAAACTATTCTGCTCTTTCCAACCATAGTTTCTTTTGTGCAGAAATTATACTGTATTGCACTATGACAATAGGCAATAGACAATAGACAATAGACAATAGGTGCAGGAGTAGGCCATTCAGCCCTTCGAGCCAGCACCGCCATTCAATGCGATCATGGCTGATCACTCTCAATCAGTACCCCGTTCCTGCCTTCTCCCCATACCCCCTCACTCCGCTATCCTTAAGAGCTCTATCCAGCTCTCTCTTGAAAGCATCCAACGAACTGGCCTCCACTGCCTTCTGAGGCAGAGAATTCCACACCTTCACCACCCTCTGACTGAAAAAGTTCTTCCTCATCTCTGTTCTAAATGGCCTACCCCTTATTCTTAAACTGTGGCACAGAAAACGGCACACGACACCATCTACACATAATTCTTTCCTCCTTCTTGCAGGCAGCTCCTGGACAAGACGGGGGTTCTGGGATTTTACGACTGGATTGACTATTAATCCCACTACACCTGTACTAGGTATTTCACCAATTTCTATTCCTGCCCAAGGCTCCACGCTGCAAGTTTTAAGAGTCCCTTGCCTGCCCTGCCTCTCCTCTCTCCCACCTCCTTCCCTTCCCTTCCCTTCCCTTCCCTCCCATCAGTCTGAAGCAGGGTCGCGACCCAAAAACGTCATCTTTCGAATGTTCCCCAGAGATGCTGCCTGACCCGCTGAGTTACTCCAGCACTTTGTGTCTATTTCTGAAACGTCACCCATCCTTGTTCTCCAGAGATACTGCCTCGGGCCATGGAGTTCGTAGAGTCATACCGGGTGGAAACTGGCCCTTCGGCCCAACTTGCCCACACTGGCCAAAATGTCCCATCTGCACTAGTCCCACCTGCCTGCATTTGGCCCAGATCCCTCCAACCCTGTCCTATCCATGTACCTGTCTAAAGAAGGGTCTCGACCCGAAACGTCACCCATTCCTTCTCTCCAGAGATGCTGCCCGTCCCGCTG
The DNA here is from genome assembly GCF_053455715.1 of Rhinoraja longicauda. Lineage (NCBI taxonomy): Eukaryota > Metazoa > Chordata > Chondrichthyes > Rajiformes > Arhynchobatidae > Rhinoraja > Rhinoraja longicauda. Next base: position 7,725,927 of record NC_135959.1, on the reverse strand, counting down.
AGTTACTCCAGCATTCTGTGTCTATCTTCGGTTTAAACCAGCATCTGCAGTTCCTTCCTACCTACCTGTCTAAAAGTTCATTAAACGTTATCCTAGCACTTTGTATTCTCCTGCTATTTCTACTATTTCTCTCTCTCTCTCTCTCTCTCTCTCTCTCTCTCTCTCTCTCTCTCTCTCTCTCTCTCTCTCTCTCTCTCTCTCTCTCTCTCTCTCTCTCTCTCTCTCTCTCTCTCCTCTTTCTCCCCTCTTTCTTTGTCTCTCTCTCTTTGTCTTTCTCTCTCTCTCTCTCTCTCTCTCTCTCTCTCTCTCTCTCTCTCTCTCTCTCTCTCTCTCTCTCTCTCTCTCTCTCTCTCTCTCTCTCTCTCTCTCTCCTCTCTCTCTCTCTCTCTCTCTCTCTCTCTCTCTCTCTCTCTCTCTCTCCCTCTCTCTCTCTTTCTCTCTCTCTTTCTCTCTTTCTTTCTCTCTTTCTTTCTCTCTTTCTCTCTCAATCAATTTTTTCAATTCAATTTCAATTTAAAATACTTTATTGGCATGACAAGACACATCATTATATTGCCAAAGTATGGAACATATTTAAAATGCATGAATATAAAAACAAGTATACAATGCATGGGTCGATGCTCTCTCTCTCTCTCTCTCTCTCTCTCTCTCTCTCTCTCTCTCTCTCTCTCTCTCTCTCTCTCTCTCTCTCTCTCTCTCTCTCTCTCTCTCTCTCTCTCTCTCTCTCTCTCTCTCTCTCCCCCTCTCTCTCTCTCTGTCCTCGATTTGCCAATTTCTTTGCAACAGGAACGCCTTTTATGGCATAGTCTTAAAAACGCGTCTTGAATCGCCCAGAAAAAAAATGACTTGCAAACAACCTCCAGACTGATACATGACTGGTAATTACATTAAAGCCCTTACCGTTGGCTTTGACAGCGACCAGCGCCAGGCAGGCAAAGAGTATGTTTCTCAAAAGCAACATCGTGTCAAACTTCTTCACTCCCTTCGCACCGACTCTCGCCTGCAAAACAAAATTAATGCCAGTGACTATTTTTGGCCAGCAGCGAGGTGGAACCAAGTCTCTCTCTCTCTCTCTCTCTCTCTCTCTCTCTCTCTCTGTCAGTCCACGTTGACTGACGGAGATCTCGGTCAATAGAAACAGAGACACTGGCCCGCCCTGCTTTACAGTGAGAGTTGTGCAGATGCTGCTCTACATCGAGAGAAAGACACAAAGTGCTGGAGTAACTCAGCAGGACAGGCAGCACCTCTGGAGAGAAGGAATGGGTGACGTTTCGGGTCGAGACCCTTCTTCAGACTGAGACTCAGGGGAAAGTGGGATAACATGGACCTCCTTGCTGAGGTGTCAGTTGCTAGTTACATAGAAACATAGAAAATAGGCCATTTGGCCCTTCGAGCCAGCACCGCCATTCAATGTGATCATGGCTGATGATCCACAATCAGTACCCCACTGCCTGCCCTCTCCCCATATCCCTTGATTCTGCCAGCGCCTAGAGCTCGATCACGGTAGCGCAGCGGTAGAGTTGCTGCTTTACAGCGAATGCAGCGCCGGAGACACAGGTTCGATCCTGACTACGGGCGCCGTCTGTACGGAGTTTGTACGTTCCCCCCCGTGCCCTGCGTGGGTTTTCTCCGAGATCTTCGGTTTCCTCCCACACTCCAAAGACGTACAGGTATGTAGGTTAATTGGCTGGGTAAATGTAAAAATTGTCCCTAGTGTGCGTAGGATAGTGTTAATGTACAGGGATCGCTGGGCGGCACGGACTTGGAGTGCCGAAAAGGCCTGTTTCCAGCTGTAGATATATGATATGATATGATATGATAACTCTCTTTTAAATTCATCCAGTTAATTGGCCTCCACTGTCTTCTGTGGCAGAGAATTCCACAAATTCACAACTCTCTGGGTGAAAAAGTTCTTCTCACCTCAGTTTTAAATGGCCGCCCTTTTATTCTTAGACTGTGGCCCCTGGTTCTGGACTCACCCTACATTGGGAAAAAATTTCCTACATCTAGCTTGTCCAGTCCTTTTATAATTTTATAATACTTAACAATCAAAGATAATGGTGACCCACCAACAGTTCAAACTTTGGTCACCATAGATAAGACACAACATGCTGGAGTAACTCAGCGGGACAGGCAGCATCTCTGGAGAGAAGGAATGGGTGACATTTCGGGTCGAGACCCTTCTTCAGACTTGTCAGGGGAGAGGAAAACGAGAGATATAGACGATGATGTAGGGAGGTAAAGAACAAATGAATGAAAGAGGCAAAAATGTAATGATAATAAAGAAAACAGGCCATTGTTAGCTGTTTGCTAGGTGAGAACCAGAAGCTGGTGTGACTTGGGTGGGGGAGAGATAGACAATAAACAATAGGTGCAGGAGTAGGCCATTTGGCCCTTCGAGCCAGCACCACCATTCAATGTGATCATGGCCGATCATTCTCAATCAGTACCCCGTTCCTGCCTTCTCCCCATACCCCCTGACTCCGCTATCCTTAAGAGCTCTATCTAGCTCTCTCTTGAATGCATTCAGAGACTTGGCCTCCACTGCCTTCTGAGGCAGTGAATTCCACAGATTTACAACTCTCTGACTGAAAAAGTTTTTCCTCATCTCCGTTCTAAATGGCCTCCCCCTTATTCTTAAACTGTGGCCGCAGGTTCTGGACTCCCCCAACATTGGGAACATGTTTCCTGCCTCTAACGTGTCCAACCCCTTAATAATCTTATACGGGTCAATGTTATACTAGGGTCGATTAACCTACAAAGCCGTTCGTCTTTTGGGATGTGGGAGGAAATCGGAGCACCCGAAGAAAACCTGTGTGGTCACAGGGAAAACGTGCAAACTCCACACAGACAGCACCCGGGGTCAGGATCGAACCTGGGTCTCCGGCGCTGTGAGGCAGTGGCTCTACCCGCTGCACCACTGTGCTGCAGAGAGAACGACTTCCCACTGAGTGAATGTTTAGAAACAGTTGGTAAATGCCTGTCATTTAGAAGTAAAGTTGAGTAATTTGAGCATTGTGCAAAAACCTCCCATTTTCGTAAATGCCGCAAGATTGCTCGAAGAGGGTGTGTTTTCATTTTGCTTCAGTGGTTAAAACCGCCGTGCCAGGCAAACAAATTATAGAGGTGAATCATCGGAGAGCTTGGAATAGAGAGAGGTGCAAAAATAATCTGGATCACTGTGCAAGTAAGAGAAGTCCGAACACATCCAGAGCCGAGGACCACAAAGACAGGCCCTTCAGTCCATCATTTACAAACAAGGAACTGCAGATGTGTAGGGAAAAAAACTGCAGATGCTGGTTTAAATCCAAAAAAGGTAAACACAAAATGCTGGAGTAACTCAGCAGGTCAGGCAGCATCTCGGGAGAGAAGGAATGGGTGACATTTCGGGTCGAGACCCTTCTTCAGACTGATGTCAGGTGGGCGGGACAAAGGAAGGATATAGGTGGATTCAGGATGACAGTGGGAGAACTAGGAAGGGGGAGGGGAAGAGAGGGACAGAGGAACTATCTAAAGTTGGAGAAGTCAATGTTCATACCACTGGGCTGCAAGCTGCCCAAGCGAAATATGAGGTGCCGTTCCTCCAATTTCCGGTAGGCCTCACTATGGCACTGGAGGAGGCCCATGACAGAAAGGTCAGACTGGGAGTGGGAGGGGGAGTTGAAGTGCTCAGCCACCGGGAGATCAGGTTGGTTGAGGCGGACTGAGCGAAGGTGTCGAGCGAAACGATCGCCGCGCCTGCGTTTGGTTTTAGCCGATGTAAATAAGTTGACATCTGGAGCAGCGGATACGGTAGATGAGGTTGGAGGAGGTGCAGGTGAACCTCTGTCTCACCTGGAAAGACTGTTTGGGTCCTTGGATTGAGTTGAGGGGGGAGGTAAAGGGACAGGTGTTGCATCTCCTGCGGTTGCAGGGGAAAGTGCCCGGGGATGGGGTGGTGAGCTGCCAGAGGAGGTGGTTGAGGCTGGGACTATCCCAATGTAGCGACCATGGAGAATGGTCTAGGTCGTCGAACCCTCGGATTGGCCAGCGAGGTCACGTGGGAACGCGACCATGGGGATTGGTCCAGGGAAGGACATCGCTGATTGGCCAGCGATGTCATGGGTGCGTTTGGCGCCCGAATTAGTTAGTTCGTCTGAGTCTTCAAGGAAGACAGTAAGTTTATATTGGTTGTCCTGCGACTTGTTGTTTTGATTCTGTATTCGTGTATTGCGGTTGCAATAAACTTCATCTACAACTACAAGTCTCGGACTCGCCATATTGGTGACCCCGAACGTGATCTGGACGATCACCGACTGAGAAAAACCCGACGCCTCGTTGACGATGACTGAGCAGGGCACACCGGAGTCAAGCGCGGCGGACGTTCATCTTCCGTTATTTTGGACGTACGCACCGCAAGCTTGGTTTATCCACGCCGAGGCCCAATTCCATATAAAGAAGGTGTCGGATGATTCCACGAAGTATTTCTACCTCGTCAGCGCGCTATCGCCGGACACAACCAAGCGCGTGATGCGGTTCATAATAAATTCACCTGCGGAAGACAAGTATGAAACCATGAAGAAGGTATTACTGCGGACCTTCGGGTTAAAAAAGCATGGTGGTGCGGCAAAACTTCTGCACCTACCGGAGCTTGGAGACAAACTGCCTTCCGTCCTCATGGCCGAAATGATGGTGCTAGCCGGTGAGCATACGGATTGCCCGATGTTTGAGCAGGCATTCCGCGAAAAACTCCCCGAGGATGTCCGATTGCTGCTTACGGATTGTTCTTTTAAGGACCCCGAAGCATATGCAGCGAAAGCGGACGCGCTCATAGCGGGAAAAAACAAGGCAGGGGATTCCATCAACAAAGTCTCGACATCGGTGACCACGCCACAGCGACGGCAAGATGGCGCCACGTCTCCCGCCAATTCGCCGAAAGCCCGCCAAAAAGATCCGCACAAGCGCGGCTGGTGCTATTATCACCTACGATGGGGTAACGAATCCCGCAACTGCCGTTTGCCTTGTACCTTCACGGGAAATGCCTCGGCCGATCGTACATAGGGGCAGTTACGATTGGCCAGAACCGGCGCCTCTATGTCCATGATCGATTCACGGACACAGAATTTTTGGTAGACACGGGAGCCATCGTCAGCATAGTGCCGCCGACCGACCTCGAAACCAGATCGGGTAAGACAGGTCCCACCCTCATCGCGGTGAACGGCAGCCCAATTCGCACTTTCGGTACACGGAAAATGTCCCTGGGTTTAGGCCTCCGCACGTACGAATGGCCATTCATCATAGCCGACGTCAAACAAGCGATCCTGGGCGCAGATTTTCTCTGGGCTTTTTCACTGGTTCCTGATGTCCGCGGTAACGACCTCCGACCTTCCGCCGAAGACGAGCACGTCGCTCCGACAATCGCCTCCTCGCCCAGCCCTACTGTCCAGGCCGTCGTCGCGGCCCCCGACTCGTATGCTGCGATTCTGGCCGAGTTCCCAGAGCTGCTCGTTCAACGTTTCGACGCACCTTCGGCTAAACACGGTGTGGTCCATCACATCCGCACCGAAGGCCCTCCCGTTTTCGCTCGGGCCAGGAGACTACCGCCAGACAAACTGGTGGTGGCAAAGGAGGAGTTCAGGAAGATGGAGGAAATGGGAATTGTCCGTCAGTCTGACAGCCCGTGGGCCTTGCCGTTACACATGGTCTCCAAGGCATCTGGGGGGTGGAGGCCATGTGGCGATTATCGGCGTCTCAATGCTGTCACCACGGCTGATCGCTACCCCATACCGCACCTACAGGACTTTTCATCTGGGCTGGAAGGTGCGGTAGTCTTTTCCAAAATCGATTTGGTGCGAGGATATCATCAGATTCCGGTGCGACCGGAGGACATACAAAAAACTGCAACTATAACTCCGTTCGGGTTGTTTGAATGGTTGCGTATGCCTTTCGGTTTAAAGAACGCGGCACAGGCTTTCCAGCGACTGATGGACCGCGTGGGCCGGGGTTTACCCTTTTTGTTTATCTATCTAGACGACATCCTGGTAGCCAGCCCCTCCGTGCTGGAACACCAGGCCCATTTGAGGACCGTGTTCCAGCGGCTCCAAGACCACGGGCTCATTATCCAACCCTCCAAATGTCAATTCGGCCTGCCTGCCCTTGATTTTCTAGGGCACAGAATTACTCCTGCCGGTGCCGCACCTTTACCCGAGAAGGTGGAAGCCATCCGGGCCTTTCCCAGGCCCACCACTGTAAAAGGGCTGCAGGAGTTCGTCGGTATGGTTAATTTCTACCATAGATTCGTTCCGGCAGCGGCGCGAGTCCTGCGCCCGCTTTTCCAATGCCTTGCAGGGAACCCGGTAGAGTTATTGTGGTCCCCGGCCGCAGAGTCGGCTTTTACGGCAGCTAAGGCAGCCCTGGCAGACGCCACCATGTTGGTCCATCCGAGCCCCTCCGCCCCCACGGCCCTGACGGTTGACGCCTCTGACGTGGCGGTGGGTGGGGTTCTGGAGCAGCAGGTTGGTGGCCATTGGCAGCCTTTAGCCTTTTTCAGCCGGCAACTAAATTCGGCCGAGCTGAAATATAGTGCATTTGACCGAGAGCTTCTAGCTCTCTATTTAGCTGTCCGTCATTTTAGGTATTTCCTCGAGGGCCGCCCATTTGTGGCATTTACGGACCACAAGCCATTAACATTTGCGTTTTTGAAATTGTCTGACCCATGGTCGGCCCGCCAGCAGCGGCACCTGACTGCTATCTCCGAATTTACAACAGATGTCCGTCATATCGCGGGTAAGCTTAATGCCGTTGCTGACGCCCTGTCTAGACCTGCTTTTCCCCCTATTTCGGCGGTGGACTGCGAGGTGGATCCCCAGGAGCTCGCGGAGGCGCAGCTTCTGGCGGATACCGTTTCGGCATACCAGTCCACCACTTCGGGATTAAAGTTGGCCCAGGTGGCTTGTGGGTCGGAGGGCACGAAAGTCTGGTGCGATATTTCTCTTCCTCGTCCAAGGCCGGTAGTGCCGCCTTCCCTTCAGCGCCGAGTTTTCGATGCCATTCATGGGTTGGCGCACCCGTCCATCCGCTCCACCTCTGCCTTGGTAGCAGCGAGGTTTGTCTGGCATGGCCTGAGAAAACAGGTAGCGGGGTGGGCACGTTCCTGCGTGCCCTGTCAGACCGCTAAAGTCCAGCGCCACGTCCAGCCCCCCGTACAGGATTTCGAGGTCCCGGCCTTTCGTTTTTTTCACATCCACGTGGATTTGGTCGGACCTTTGCCTTCCTCCCGGGGCTACACCCACCTCCTCACGGTGGTGGATCGGTTCACCCGGTGGCCAGAGGCTTTCCCATTGTTTGATATCTCGTCAGCGTCTTGTGCTAGGACTTTGGCCCTCCATTGGGTAGCTCGTTTTGGGGTCCCGGCAGTTATTACCACTGACAGAGGGCCACAGTTCACTTCGTCCCTCTGGGCCGCGCTGGCGGAACTGTACGGGTCCAAGTTACAACCCACAACTGCATATCACCCCCAGGCAAATGGACTCGTAGAAAGGTTCCACCGCCAACTTAAGGCGTCCCTCAGTGCAAGGCTTGAAGGCCCGGACTGGGTGGACCAACTCCCTTGGGTTCTTTTGGGCATCCGGACTGCTCCTAAGCCAGATCTCGGTGCGTCGTCTGCAGAGCTAGTATATGGCTCGACACTTCGAGTACCCGGAGACCTTTTTTCGGACCCTTCAGCCCTGCTCCCTTCGGTCCCATCAGCGTTAGCATCTCTCCGGGAACGGGTGGGCTCCCTGGCTCCAGTGCCGACTTCACGCCATGGGTGTTCCATGGTACACGAACCGGCTGCCCTGAAAGACTGTGAGTTAAGGATGCCCATCGCGCCCCGTTGCAGAGGGTCTATCAAGGGCCGTTCCGGGTGTTACGTAAGGGAACGGCTACTTTCACCTTAGACATGGGCGGCAAGAGCGAACTCGTCTCGGTGTCCCGGCTTAAACCTGCCCATTTGGACCCGGATCAACCAGTTTTGGTCGGTAAAACCCCTCGGAGAGGCCGACCTCCGTTAGTTCCGCCCAGTCCAGAAACCCCCGTTCTGACAGTTCCTTCAGGACCTCCCGTTTCGGCAGTTCCTCCAGAGCCCCCCGTGCCGGTAGTTCCTCCAGAACCTCTCGTTCCGGCTGTTCCACCAAGTCCGGAACCTCCGGCTCCTGTGGTTCAGGCTGTCCCTCTCCGTACTCGTTGTGGTCGCGAAATCAGGCTCCCAGCTAGGTTCCGCACCTCGGGTTCTGGGGGGGGTCATGTAGCGACCATGGAGAATGGTCTAGGTCGTCGAACCCTCGGATTGGCCAGCGAGGTCACGTGGGAACGCGACCATGGGGATTGGTCCAGGGAAGGACATCGCTGATTGGCCAGCGATGTCATGGGTGCGTTTGGCGCCCGAATTAGTTAGTTCGTCTGAGTCTTCAAGGAAGACAGTAAGTTTATATTGGTTGTCCTGCGACTTGTTGTTTTGATTCTGTATTCGTGTATTGCGGTTGCAATAAACTTCATCTACAACTACAAGTCTCGGACTCGCCATACCAACATTAAAGAAACAGTTCGACAGGTTTGGAGGGATATGGACCAAACGCAGGCAGGTGGGACTAATGTAGCTGGGACAAATTGGCCGGTATGGGCATGTTGGGCCGAAGGGCCTGTTTCCACATTGTGTCACTCTATGACTCCAGTGAGTGGAGGCCCAGAGCTGTTAAACGCTCATCATGTGTTACTTCAACATTTTATGTCTTTTTCGGTTTAATGTGCACCTGGATTGAGTCAAGATTGAGTCAACTTACTCTGCTATTGACTGAAAAAGTCAAAATATCATTGCCAGCAGGAATTCCACCCATGAGTCATGCAGTAATGAATAGCAACTCAAAAGTTAAACATTCAAATTTCACCAGCCGGCTCCTAAAGGGGATATTTGATACGTCTGGACTTTCTCGTGGCAGAACCGGCATGAAAAATCAATTGAATTTTTTTTTTAAAGCAGATTACAGCAACCTGAAATTACAGCCTTAAAAATGCTGGAACGGCTCAACAAGACAGGAAGCAACTCAGGGAAGGGAAGAGAAGAGAAAGCATTTACATTTCAGATCCAGAACTCTTTGTGCTGGGAAAGTGAACAACAAGCTGGTTATATATTGTAGAGAGGGTGGGGCAGAGGTGATGAGGCCTCGGGCAATATGGCTGACAGGGTGGGTCAAGGTTGCCATGGTGATTGTAAGGTGGAGACCTGTTTGCTTTGTGGAGAGAGAGAGGTGTTAGGGGGAGAGAGAGAGTGTGTTGTGAGAGAGAAGTGAGAGAGAGAGAGAGAGAGAGAGAGAGAGAGAGAGAGAGGTGCTAGGGAGAGAGAGAGTGTGTTGTGAGAGAGAGAGAGAGAGAGAGAGAGAGAGAGAGAGAGAGAGAGAGAGAGAGAGAGAGAGAGAGAGAGAGAGAGAGAGAGAGAGAGAGAGAGAGAGAGAGAGAGAGAGAGAGAGAGAGAGAAGCAAGTGAGGGAGCGAGAGGTTAGACAATAGACAATAGGTGCAGGAGGAGGCCATTCGGCCCTTCGAGCCAGCACCGCCATTCAATGTGATCATGGCTGATCATTCTCAATCAGTACCCCGTTCCTGCCTTCTCCCCATACCCCCTGACTCCGCTATCCTTAAGAGCTCTATCCAGCTCTCTCTTGAATGCATTCAGAGAATTGGCCTCCACTGCCTTCTGAGGCAGAGAATTCCACAGGTTCACAACTCTCTGACAGAAAAAGTTTTTCCTCGTCTCCGTTCTAAATGGCCTACCCCTTATTCTTAAACTGTGGCCCCCTGGTTAGGGAGAGAGAGTGTGTTGTTGGAGAGATTTATTCACAAAATGCTGGAGTAACTCAGCAGGTCAGGCAGCATGTCAGGAGAGAAGGAATGGGTGACGTTTTGTGACGAGACCCTTCTTCAGACTGAGTGTTGTGAGAGAGAAGTGAGAGAGAAAGAGAGAGTGAGAGTGAGGTGAGAGAGAGGAGTAAGCGAGAGAGAGAGAGAGAGAGAGAGAGAGAGAGGTATGATAGAGAGGAGAAAGTGAGAGAGGAGAGAGACAGAGAGAGGTATGATAGAGAGGAGAAAGTGAGAGAGAGAGAGAGAGAGAGAGAGAGAGAGAGAGAGAGAGAGAGAGAGAGAGAGAGAGAGAGAGAGAGAGAGAGAGAGAGAGAGAGAGAGAGAGAGAGAGAGAGAGAGAAGTGTGATAGAGAGGAGTAAGTGAGAGAGAGGAGAGAGGGGGGGAGAGGGGGAAGAGAGAGAGGAGAGAGAGCGAGAGAGAGCGAGAGAGAGAGAGGGGAGTATGAGAGAGAGACGGAAGTATGATAGAGAGGAGTAAGTGAGAGAGGAGAGAGAGAGGAGAGAGGGGGTAGAGAGAGAGGAGAGAGAGAGGGGGGATTGGGAAGAGAGAGAGAGAGAGAGAGAGAAGTGTGATAGAGAGGAGTAAGTGAGAGAGAGGAGAGAGAGAGAGGGGAGAGGTGTGATAGAGAGAAGTGAGAGAGGTGTAAGTGAGAGAGAGAGAGAGAGAGAGAGAGAGGGGGTGTGGGAGAGAGAGAGGAGAGAGTGTGGGAGAGAGAGAGTGCGTGTGCGTGAGAGAGAGGGAGTGTGTGAGAAGGTGTGAGGGAGAGAGGTGAGAGAGATGGGGGGGTGTGGTGTGATAGAGTGAGAGAGAGGGTGTGTGAGGGGGAGAGGTGAGAGAGATGTGTGAGTGAGAGAGAGAGATGGGGTGAGGGAGAGAGTGTGCGAGTGAGAGAGGTGAGGAGAGAGTGAGTGAGAGAATGTTTATGTGAGAGAGAGAGAGAGATAGATAGAGAGTGAGTGAGAGGAGAGAGATGTGAGGGAGAGCGAGAAGATCATCGGCTGCTCACTGCCCTCCCTGGAGCACCTGTTCAGCCTACGCTGCCTCAGTAGAGCAGGCAAAATAATAAAAGATCCATCCCACCCCGGCCACCGTCTGTTTGTTCATCTGCCCTCTGGTCGACGTTTCAGGTCGATCAAATCCCGAACAAACAGACTTAAGAACAATTTTTACCCCAGGGCCATACGAGAACTGAACACTACCTTTGCACTAGGCAACACCGTTAAAAAATCTTGTACTTAATATAATTGTATTTAATTGTATTTATGTATTTATTTGTTTTTGCATTTATTGCATATATGTTTGTACGCACCGTCAGGATTGGCTATTTTTTTAATTTCGTTGTACTCGTTGCAATGACAATAAATGAATATTATTATTATTATTATGTGTGTGAGAGGTGAGAGGGAGAGAGGTATGAGAGAGCGAAGGGGGGGGGGGGCAGAGCAAGAGAGGAAAGAAAGAGAGAGAGGTCCTTTCCTGTTGGTTCTATATCTATATATATCGATGATTTTTAATCTTTTGTGTGTCAACTGCAACGATCAAAAGTGGCAGTATGAAAATGTCAGACTCCGTCTGGTCAAGGATGATTGGTGGTTATATACACATCTTCGGTATGCATGAAGCATACTGTTATGCAGTTTAAGATTTTCCACTGACTGCACTGGACCAAAGCTAAGCTAGCCCAATTCACACCCAATATCGAGGCTCCATGTGTGACCACTGCAGGCAAGAACCAAGCCACTTTAATTCATATGTTTTGGGATTGTCCTACATTATCTAATTTTTGGCGATTAATATTCGATATGCTCTCCCAAACTACTAATGAATCATTAGAACCGTCAGCTCCCCTAGCTTTATTCGGTGTGGCAACACAAAATCTTGCATTAGATAATAATAAACAAAATCTTTTGTCTTTTGCCACGCCGGTGGCCCGACGGCAAATCTTGATCAGATGGAAAGATTGCAACCCTCCAACATTTGTACAGTGGATTAGGGATATGTTGTATTTTATTAAATTGGAGAAGATTTGGTATACTGTTAGGGAATCAGCTGACAAGTTTACATTGATATGGCAACCTTTTCTTAGTTGTATTGATGCTTTAGGCTCTGATAACTTTATGGTTGAGTAGAGTCTTTGATATGTGTGTATGTAATTAAGAGTGGAATTGAAGTATGAGAATTGTCCCTGATATGTCTTAACATTCCGATTTTTCTGCTTCCCTCGTCTGTTTTTATGCGTGTCAGTGCCCTAGATAATATGGTGCACTGATTAAAACCTCTAACAATTTATCTCTTTTTAAAAATTATTATTTTTAAATTTTTTTATTTATTTTTGTTAATTTTTTTAAAAAAATTACTTTGTCTTTTTTTAAATGCTTATGTTTATGTTTACTTATTTACTTATTTTCCTTGCATATCTTAAGTTGAAGAAGGGTCTTGACCCGAAGCGTCTGAAGAAGGGTCTCGACCCGAAACGTCACCCATTCCTTCTCTCCCGAGATGCTGCCTGACCTGTTGAGTTACTCCAGCATTTTGTGAATAAATACCTTCGATTTGTACCAGCATCTGCAGTTATTTTCTTATACATTAAGTTGTGTACCCTCTGAATGGTATTGGGGGTGGTGGGTGGGTGAGGGGGGATATCTATCAGCACTAATGTGTTCATGCATTGAATTGTCAAAGCTATATTAATAAAAATTCAGAAATAAACTTTGTTCCAAAAAAAGAAAATCTGTCTTCTACTTCTTGCGTTTGAGGCAGCAGAGGTTATGTAACGCCCTCCAGGCGCTGTAGCCAGTGCAATGTGTTATTGTCGAGGGCCGTGAGGTCTACCCCTCCACCAGGGGGACGGAGGACAGTGCAGTCGAGAATGCCGAGCTGCGCTGTTTGCTGGTCTGCTCCACACACGCAGGCCGCTGATGGACGCAACCCCCAACGATGCACGTTGGCGTCGGACCAGCCGACCCCTGTGCGGAGCCGGTTCAGGGCGACCCGCTCTTTGCGGGGCGTGTCCGAGCCGGGTGGGGCTGTGGTATTCGGTGCGACAGTGAGTTGAGGAGGTGGCGATGTCTGTTCCCAGCTGGTTCTCCATGTTCCTAGTATGTTGGAAACGGAGCCACAGAGGGTCGCTGCGTGACGGGAGAAAGGGCGACGAGACGACAGGCGTTGAGGTCCCAGTTGCTGTGAATCCCGGGCGAGGTGGTGCAAAGGATGTTTGGCAAAGGTCCGATGGGGCCTTGCACACCAGCCTATGAGTGAAGAACTCTCTGCGAAGCTTGGCGGGCGCCATACCTGCGAGCACCGGCAGGAGATCCGTGGGAGTAGGGCGTAGGCAGCCAGTGATGATCCGCACGGTGTCGTTGAGGGCGGCGTCTAGATTGCTAGTATGAGCGCTGCGGCACCATGCTGGGGCAGCGTACTCAGCGGCGCTGTACACCAGTGCAAGAGCACTGGCTCGAAGAGTAGAAGAGTAGATGCCCTAAAAAAAAATCTGTGAATTGATAGATGAGATATATTCTGCATTTTAGATTTAGATTTAGATTTAGAGATACAGCGCGGAAACAGGCCCTTCGGCCCACCGAGTCCGCGCCGCCCAGCGACCGCCGCACACTAACACTATCCTACACACACTAGGGACAATTTTTACATTTACCCAGTCAATTAACCTACATACCTGTACGTCTTTGGAGTGTGGGAGGAAACCGAAGATCTCGGAGAAACCCCACGCAGGTCACGGGGAGAACGTACAAACTCCATACAGACGGCGCCCGTAGTCAGGATCGAACCTGAGTCTCCGGCGCTGCATTCGCTGTGAGGCAGCAACTCTACCGCTGCGCCACCGTGCCGCACAATGGTATCATCACAGATACTGTTCCCCCCAAAACACTGATTACACTACGAGAGGCACAGCGAACCGCGGGGTTTGCCTACTAAAATGGCAGACGTTCCGCTGTTTTGCGTACAGGTGATTTCAACGGAGTGGTCCATCTTGTTCCTGTGGTATCTCTGGTTGATTGTCAGGTGTACTGAGGTGCAGTGAAAAGCCTTTGCTGCTCGCTATCCACTCAAGACAATGAAAGGCAACGCATGATTACAATCCAGCCATTTACAGTGTATAGAAACATGATACGGGAGTAACGTTTAGTCTAATTGTAACTGTACTTGATTTTAATAGCCAAGTATGAAAACAAAATACTCACGTAAATCATACGAGCAATTTGATTTGCCATACAGTCATTCCAAAAATGCAACAAAACACACAACAACATAAACGTTTAACATAAACATCCATCAAGTGGCCCCTCCACATTCCTTACTGTGACGGAAGGCGATAAAGTCTTATCTTCTTTCCTCCTTTTTCTCCCGCGGTTCGGGGGAGTCGAACCATCCGCAGTCGGGACGATTGAAACTCCCGCAGCCGGCAATCGAAGCTCCCGCGATCGGGGCGGTCGAAGCTCCCGCTGCTTGGAGCTCCCAAAGCCGGTCCCTTACAAAGGGATCGTGAGCTCCACGATGTTAAAGTCCACAGCCTCCCGCGGTTGGAGCTCCCGAGGTCGATCCCCGACAGGGACGGCTAGCTACACGATGTTAAGTCCGCAGGCTCTTGCGGTTGGAGCTCCCGATGTCGATCCCCAGCAAGAGGCCGCCAGCTCCACGATGTTAGGCCGAAGTGCGGATACGACACGGAAAAACATAGAAACATAGAAACATAGAAAATAGATGCAGGAGTAGGCCATTCGGCCCTTCGAGCCTGCGATTCAATATGATCATGGCTGATCATCCAACTCAGTATCCCGTACTTGCCTTCTCTCCATACCCCCTGATCACTTTAGCCACGAGGGCCACATCTAACTCCCTCTTAAATATAGCCAATGAACTGGCCTCAAATACCATCTGTGGCAGAGAATTCCACAGATTCACCACTCTGTGTGATAAAAAACGTTCTCATCTCGGTCCTAAAAGACTTCCCCCTTATCCTTAAACTGTGACCCCTTGTTCTGGACTTCCCCAACATCGGGAACAATCCTCCTGCATCTAGCCTGTCCAACCCCTTAAGAATTTTGTGATTCGCATCTCCGACGAGGAAAGAGATTTAAAAAGGTTTCCCGCAACCCCTGCTGACACTGATTGCTGCTGACACTGATTGCTACTGACACTGATTGCTGCCCAGCTGAACCAGATGAGCTGATTGCCTCAGTGAGAGAGCTAAAAGGGAGAGAAGCAGTGTTTGAGTTATAGTTTGTAAGAAGGCAGCAAGCTACAGTTTTGATTTAACTACCTGTTTTGGTTTTGTGTACCTGTCTGCAAACAATTAAGTTTACCTGTTTTTGGAAAAGACTAAATATATGGAATTTAAGTTTGAAAACAAGAACGTTTCTGTCTTCATTTCCTGCACCCACACCTCCCAACCTTCAAGAGAAAAGCTCCCGACCTCTCAAGACATCACAAGCTATATCTAACTCCAGTGAATTGGCCTCCACTGGCAGAGAATTCCACAGATTCACAACTCTCTGGGTGAAAAAGGTTTTTTTCTCATCTCAGTCCTAAATGGCCTAACCCCTTATTCGTAAACTGTGACCCCCCTGGTTCTGGACTCACCCAACATGTGGAAAGAGGAACAGTCAAAGGTTCCCTCTGTCACACCTGCTGAGTTGTTTCAGAGTTTACTGTTTAATTTTGGATTTCCAGCATCTTTACTGTGCAGTGTTTGTTTCTACTTGCTTTTGCAGTCTATGTTACAGAGGTCCTATGTGAAAGGATCGCTTTAGCAAGCAACTGATGGAAAACAAATATATTACGATAGCAACCTCGGTCTCCACCCTACATTAGTCAGTCCCATTGTTCTAAAAATGACACAGAGTGCTGGAGTAACTCAGCAGGTCAGGCAGCATCTCTGGAGAACATGGTTAGGTGACATGTAGAAAGGAACTGCAGATGCTGGTTTATACCAAAGATAGAGGTACTGACATGGATAGAAAATTGGTTGGCAGACAGAAAGCAAAGAGTGGGGATAAATGGCAGGCAGTGACTAATGGGGTACCACAAGGCTCGGTGCTGGGACCGCAGCTATTAACAATATACATTAATGACTTGGATGAAGGGATTAAAAGTACCATTAGCAAATTTGCAGATGACACAAAGCTGGGTGGGAATGTGAACTGTGAGGAAGATGCTATGATGTTGCAGGGTGACTTGGACAGGTTGTGTGAGTGGGCGGATGCATGGCAGATGCAGTTTAATGTGGATAAGTGTGAGGTTATCCACTTTGGTGGTAAGAATAGGGAGGCAGATTATTATCTGAATGGTGTCAAGTTAGGAAAAGGGGACGTACAACGAGATCTGGGTGTCCTAGTGCATCAGTCACTGAAAGGAAGCATGCAGGTACAGCAGGCAGTGAAGAAACCCAATGGAATGTTGGCCTTCATAACAAGAGGAGTTGAGTATAGGAGCAAAGAGGTTCTTCTGCAGTTGTACAGGGCCCTAGTGAGACCGCACCTGGAGTACTGTGTGCGGTCTTGGTCTCCAAATTTGAGGAAGGATATTCTTGCTATTGAGGGCGTGCAGCGTAGGTTTACTAGGTTAATTCCCGGAATGGCGGGTCTGTCATATGTTGAAAGACTGGAGCGACTAGGCTTTTATACACTGGAATTTAGAAGGATGAGAGGGGATCTTATCGAAACATATAAGATTATTAAGGGGTTGGACACGTTAGAGGCAGGAAACATGTTCCCAATGTTGGGGGAGTCCAGAAACAGGGGCCACAGTTTAATAATAAGGGGTAGGCCATTTAGAACGGAGATGAGGAAAAACCTTTTCAGTCAGAGAGTTGTAAATCTGTGGAATTCTCTGCCTCAGAAGGCAGTGGAGGCCAATTCTCTGAATGCATTCAAGAGAGACTAGATAGAGCTCTTAAGGATAGCAGAGTCAGGGGGTATGGGGAGAAGACAGGAACGGGGTACTGATTGAGAATGATCAGCCATGATCACATTGAATGGCGGTGCTGGCTCAAAGGGCCGAATGGCCTACTCCTGTACCTATTGTCTATTGTCTATTGATTAGCAAGCAACTGAGATGGAAAACAAATATATTACGATGGCAACCTCGGTCTCCACCCTACACCAGTCAGTCTCTTTGTTCTAAAAATGACACAGGGTGCTGGAGTAACTCAGCAGGTCAGGCAGCATCTCTGGAGATCATGGATGGGTGACGTGTAGAAAGGAACTGCAGATAATAGACAATAAACAATAGGTGCAGGAGGAGGCCATTTGGCCCTTCGAGCCAGCACCGCCATTCAATGTGATCACGGCTGATCATTCTCAATCAGTACCCCGTTCCTGCCTTCTCCCCATACCCCCTGACTCCGCTATCCTTAAGAGCTCTATCTAGCTCTCTCTTGAATGCATTCAGATAATTGGCCTCCACTGCCTTCTGAGGCAGAGAATTCCACAGATTCACAAATCTCTGACTGAAAAAGTCTCTCCTTTAGGACGGAGATGAGGAAGAATTTCTTTAGTCAGAGGGTGTTTTATCTGTGGGAATCATTGCCACAGAAGGCCGAAGGGCCTGTTTCCACGCTGTATCTCCAAACTAAACTCAACGAAACTAAGCATGCCAAATGTCCTCAGTCTCCTCAAGACGTAGAGCATCTATTTTTACTTTTATTAAGTCTATGCGGAGATAATCAAGTGAATGCTATTAGACGCTATATTTAATTGTGAATGAGCCTTGTCGGTTTCCGTAGTTACTAACTGTTGGGAGCACTTGATAATGTCATCTTCCACCAGCCAGCTGTCTCCAGACAACAACCAAGGTCTGGATCTTTATTTTAGTTTTAAGGGATACAGCGCGGAAACAGGCCCTTTGGCCCACCGAGTCCGCGCCGACCAGCGATCCCCGCGCGCTAACACTATCCTTCTACACACACTGGGGACAATATACACATACGGCAAGCCAATTAACCTACAAACCAAGCGCAGGCTCGGCGATCGCTTCGCTCAACACCTGCGCTCGGTCCGCGTTGGCCAAACTGGTCTCCCGGTGGCCGAGCACTTCAACTCCCCCTCCCACTCCCAGTCTCACCTTTCTGTCATGGGCCTCCTCCAGTGCCATAGTGAGGCCCCCCGGAAATTGGAGGAACAGCACCTCATATTTCGCCTCGGCAGCTTGCAGCCCAGCGGTATGAACATCGACTTCTCCAACTTTAGATAGTTCCTCTGTCCCTCTCTTCCCCTCCCCCTTCCCAGTTCTCCCTCTATCTTCCTGTCTCCACCTATATCCTTCCTTTGTCCCGCCCCCCTGACATCAGTCTGAAGAAGGGTCTCGACCCGAAACGTCACCCATTCCTTCTCCCCTGAGATGCTGCCTGACCCGCTGAGTTACTCCAGCATTTTGTGAATAAACACCTTCGATTTGTACCAGCATCTGCAGTTATTTTCTTATACAAAGCCTGTACGTTGACTCTTTGGAGGAAAGCAAAGCACCCGGAGGAAATCCACGCAGGTCACGGGGAGAACGTAGCAACTGTGTACAGAGAAGCACCCAGAGTCATGATCAAACCTGGCTACCTACACTCGCCCATTGCCAACTGAGTCCACGCCGACCATCGATCTGGGCAGAACAGTGGCATAGAGGGCAGCACAGTGGGAGAGTTGCTGCCTCACAGCGCCAGAGACCCGGCATCGATCCTGACTACGGGTGCCGTCTGTACAGAGTTTGTACGTTCTCCCCGTGACCACCTGGGTTTTCTCCCGGGCTCTTTGGTTTCCTCCCACACTCCAAAGATGTAGGTTAATTAGCTTCTATCAAAATGGTGTGTAGGCTAGAACTAGTTTACAGGTGATCAATGTTTGGTGAGGACTTGGTGGGCCAAAGGGCCTGTTTCCACACTGTGTCTCTAAACTAAACTAAAAATAAGCACAATCATTACATAGGGTTGCCAACTGTCCCGTATTAGCCGGGACATCCCGTATTTTGGGCTAAATTAGCTTGTCCCGTAAGGGACTGCCCTTTTCCCGTATTTGGCCCGGGGAGCGCTGTAGGCCCAGATGGATGCTGTAGGCCCTGACAGTGTAGTGGGAAAAAAAATGTAGGTGCTGGCTAAAATCTGTGCCTACCTTCTGGTCAGTGTAGGCCCGGAGGCCCGGGCACCGCCTGACGGAGGTTGCGTAGCTACCCGCTTCCCGGCCCTGGCGGCCGCCATTGGTGGAGCGGGAGCACGTGGCTGCTGGCTGGGTGAGGTCACGAGGGGCGCGGGGCGCGGGGCGGTGATGTCACCTTGTCCCAAATTTGGGAGTGCTAAAGTTGGCAACCCTAATCATACATACGTACAAAAGTCTAACCATTGTAGTGTCAGAATAGTAGACTTCTCTGAGGTAAAGAGTCGCCATGTTTCTGGCACCATCTTGTGCCTTTCAAGATTCAAACGTCTTAATAGTAGAAAGTCTTACCTTGGCCTTAAAGGCCCTAGTCCTGGCAGATGCTGCCGATGTCCTCCACTGCTGCCTCTTCTTCAACGTTGCTCCTGTAGGCTCCCAACAAGATCAAGGTGCTAATTGTGCGGGATGGAACTGCTGATGCTGGTTCAAACTGAAGATAGACACAAAAAGCTGGAGCAACTCAGCGGGGCACAGGCAGCGTCTCTGGAGAGAAGGAATGGGTGACGTTTCGGAGGGAGAACCTTCTTCAGATTCCCTTTGGATCTGTCGTTTTCACACCTTTCCCTCGCATATCTCTATGTCTCTCTCTCTCCCCCGACTCTCAGTCTGAAGAAGGGTCTCGGGAAAAAAAATGAACTGCCGGCGATTTCATAGTCGTAGCAGGTCGGCGAAAAAACCGGCGACTGGACCCCCCCCCCCCCATTCAGCCCTTCGAGCCAGCACCGCCATTCAATGTGATCATGCCTGATCATTCTCAATCAGTATCCCGTTCCTGCCTTCTCCCCATGGGGCTAGGAGGGAGAGATAAATCAGCCATGATTGAATGGCGGCGTAGACTTGATGGGCAGAATGGCCAAATTCTACTCCTGTTCCTTATGACCTTGTGAACAACAATGTCTCGCTTGACAATGACTCAATACTTTATTGTCGCAGGTACCAAGTTACAGTGAAATTCTATGTTCTAAATACAATCTGGTAAAATCATAGCTAGCCCATTGCCAACTGAGTCCACGCCGACCATTGATCTGGGCAGAACAGTGGCATAGAGGGCAGCACAGTGGGAGAGTTGCTGCCTCACAGCGCCAGAGACCCGGCATCGATCCTGACTACGGGTGCCGTCTGTACAGAGTTTGTACGTTCTCCCCGTGACCACCTGGGTTTTCTCCCGGGCTCTCTGGTTTCCTCCAACACTCCAAAGATGGAGGTTAATTAGCTTCTATCAAAATGGTGTGTAGGCCAGAACTAGTTTACAGGTGATCAATGTTTGGTGAGGACTCGGTGGGCCAAAGGGCCTGTTTCCACACTGTGTCTCTAAACTAAACTAAAAATAAGCACAATCATTACAGAGGGTTGCCAACTGTCCCGTATTAGCCGGGACATCCCGTATTTTGGGCTAAATTAGCTTGTCCCGTACGGGACTGCCCTTGTCCCGTATTTTGCCCGAGGAGCGCTGTAGGCCTGGACAGTGTAGTGGGAAAAAAACTGCAGGTGCTAGTTAAAATCTATGCCTACCTTCCAGACAGCGTAGGCCCGGGCACCGCCTAACAGAGGTTGCATAGCAACCCGCTTTCCGGCCTGGGCGGCCGCCATTGGTGCTGCCACTGGCTGGGTGAGGTCACGAGGGGCGCGGGGCGCGGGGCGGTGATGTCACCTTGTCCCATATTTGGGAGTGCTACAGTTGGCAACCCTAATCATACATAAGTACAAAAGTCTAACCATTGTAGTGTCAGAATAGTAGACTTCTCTGAGGTAAAGAGTCGCCATGTTTCTGGCACCATCTTGTGCCTTTCAAGATTCAAACGTCTAAATAGTAGGAAGTCTTACCTTGGCCTTAAAGGCCCTAGTCCTGGCAGATGCTGCCGATGTCCCCCACTGCTGCCTCTTCTTCAACGTTGCTGCTGTAGGCTCCCAACAAGATCAAGGTGCTAATTGTGCAGGAAGGAACTGCTGATGCTGGTTTAAACTGAAGATAGACACAAAAAGCTGGAGCAACTCAGCGGGAGAC
This sequence comes from Rhinoraja longicauda, assembly GCF_053455715.1. NCBI lineage: Eukaryota > Metazoa > Chordata > Chondrichthyes > Rajiformes > Arhynchobatidae > Rhinoraja > Rhinoraja longicauda. The sequence goes on along the minus strand of NC_135959.1, from coordinate 7,704,891 downwards.
AGGCAGCGTCTCTGGAGAGAAGGAATGGGTGACGTTTCGGAGAGAGAACCTTCTTCAGATTCCCTTTGGATCTGTCGTCTTCACACCTTTCCCTCGCATATCTCTATGTCTCTCTCTCTCCCCCGACTCTCAGTCTGAAGAAGGGTCTCGGGGGAAAAAAAATTGACTGCCGGCGATTTCAGAGTCGTAGAAGGTCGGCGAAAAAACCTGCGACTGGGGACGCCCCCCCCCCCACGACAATGTCCTCGACAAGCTACAACAACCTACCACCTAGTCGACGTCAAGCTACGGCAAGCTACCGACAACCGGCGACCCAATCGTCGCGACCTAGGACGTCCACCTACGACCGCCCCTACGACAACCCACGGCCACGCAGGCGACAACCTACGACAACCGAGGTCAACCTACGTCTACCCGCGACAAGTTACGACCGTGTCGGCGACAAGTGAAGACAATTCACGTCATTTTGGCCTCCGGTTTTGACGCCGGTACCAGTCGCCGGTTGACGTAGGTGGTCGCCAATGGAATTCACCGAAGTCAGCACCAGCGACAAGCTACGTCACCTGGCGCCAACCTGGCGACAACCTACGACAGCGCCTACGTCAGGAGACGTCAAGCTACGATCATTGGCGTCAAACCCACTGCCGCCGAAAATGTTTCAACATTCTGAAAATCCAGCGCCAAATCCAGAAAAACGCTACGACTATTTGGAGACGACTCTCGACCGTACGGGCGACACCCCGGCAACTGTGTGGTGACAGCCTGCAGTCGCCCAAAAAATCGCCTGAGTGGGACAGGGGTCTTCGTAGCCAGCTAAAGCACAACAGGCCAGATAGTCACACACTGTGTAGCCTTTGTCTATGATTGCATGATGTGCAAATGTTCCCTCGGACATTTAGAGTATGTCGCCAGATGACTTGCACTTGCCTGTACAGCTGTCTCTAATTTGTGTTGAGCGTTTGGTATTTTGCCACGGTTCATATCCCGGAGACTTGTAAAATATATCTGTCCAGCAGCTGCCAGTATCAGTGCAACAATAACCTTGATGTTTAATGCAGATGGCCTCCCTTTTGTTTGGCTCTCATTAATTAATGAAATTACCACTCACAAACCTCCTGCTTTTCTCCACCCCACCCACTCCCACGACGATCCATTCATTACACGCCAAGTTTAGTTTCGGAAGGAACTGCAAACGCTGGTTTAAACCGACGATGGAGCCAAAATGCTGGAGTAATTCAGCGGGACAGGCAGCATCCCTGAAGATAAGGAATGGGTGACGTTTCGAGTCGAGGTTTGGGTCTGAAGAAGGGTCTCGACACGAAACGTCATCCATTCCTTCCCATAGAAACATAAAAACGTAGAAAATAGGTGCAGGGGGAGGCCATTCGGCCCTTCGAGCCAGCACCGCCAGTCATTGTGATCATGGCTGATCGTCCACAATCAGTAACCCGTGCCTGCCTTCTCCCCATATCCCTTGATTCCACTAGCCCCCAGAGCTCTATCTAACTCTCTCTTAAATCCATCCAGTGATTTGGCTTCCACTGCCCTCTGTGGCAGAGAATTCCCTCCAGAGATGCTGCCTGTCCCACCGAGTTACTCCAGAATTTTGTGTCCGCTTTCCAAACTTAGTTTAGTTTACTTTTGTTTAGAGATATAGCGCGGAAACAGGCCCTACGGGCTCACCTAGAACGCGCCGACCACCGGTCCCCGTACACTAACACTATCCTACACCACTAGTAACAGTTTACAATCTTTACCGAAGCCAATTAACCTACCAGCTTAAACGTCGTTGGAGTGTGGGATGAAACCGGGGCAACTGGGGAAAAACCCACGTGGTCACAGGGATTTAGATTTTTTAGATTTAGAGATACAGCGCGGAAACAGGCCCTTCGGCCCACCGAGTCCGCACCGCCCAGCGATCCCCGCGCATTAACACTACCCCACACACACTGGGGACAATGTTTTAACATTTACCCAGTCAGTTAACCTACAAACCTGTACTTCTTTGGAGTGTGGGAGGAAACCGAAGATCTCGGAGAAAACCCACGCAGGTCACGGGGAGAACGTACAAACTCCGTACAGACGGCGCCCGTAGTCGGGATCGAACTTGAGTCTCCGGCGCTGCATTCGCTGTAAGGCAGCAACTCTACCGCTGCGCCACCGTGCCACAGAATAAATTTAGAACTTTGGTGACAACAGCTTAGTTGGAAAAAAAGATACAAATAGTAGTCTACCATTTCTGTAGGTTAATTGGCTGGGTAAATGTGAAAATTGTCCCTAGTGGGTGTAGGATAGTGTTAATGTGCGGGGATCACTGGGCGGCACGGACCTGGAGGGCCGAAAAGGCCTGTTTCCGGCTGTATATATATGATATGATATGATATGATAGAAGAGGACTCACTCACACAAACAGTCATTGAAATTTGAACAGCAACTTAACTAACATTAAAATAAAATATTACCATATTTTTGGGGTATGGTAAGGGGAGAACGTACAAACTCCGTACAGACAGCACCCGTGGTCAGGATCGAACCCTGGTCTCTGACGCTGTAAGGCAGCAGCTCTATCGCTGCCCCACTTAAAGCACATGAAGGAATAGAAGAGAAGCCACCAGCACAAACAAGGACCTGGGTCACTCCCTCCCACATCCCAAAAGACATGCAGGTATGCAGGTATGTAGACCACTGCAAATTGCCCCAAGTGTGTAGGATAGAACTGGTGTATTCACAAAATGCTGGAGTAACTCAGCAGGTCAGGCAGCATCTCGGGAGAGAAGGAATGGGTGACGTTTCGGGTCGAGACCCTTCTTCAGACTGATGTCGGGGGTGGGACAAAGGAAGGATATAGGTGGAAACAGGAAGATAGAGGGAGATCTGGGAAGGAGGAGGGGAAGGGAGGGACAGAGGAGCTATCTGAAGTTGGAGAAGTCGACGTTAAGTGCCCGGGGTTGGGGTGGTTTGGGTAGGAAGGGAGTTGCGGAGGGAACGGTCTCTGCAGAACGCCGAGAGGGGAGGGGATGGGAAGATATGGCCAGTGGTGTTCAGGTGATATAGAACTGGTGTGCAGGTGATCGCTAGTCAGCATGGAGTGAAGTGATGATTTCCATCTCTGAACTATAAACTACACTGAAACAAATTAGCCGGAAACCGCACAGTGCCTTGCAAGTGGTGGCCCCTTAAATTCTTGTGTCCTTTTGGACCAATTTCTCTGAGTGCTCCTACAGGATTTTAGCAAAAGGGCCCCATATCTTATCGAAACGTATAAGATTATTAAGGGGTTAGACACGTTCGAGGCAGGAAACATGTTCCCAGTGTTGGGGGAGTCCAGAACCAGGGGCCACAGTTTAAGAATAAGGGGTAGGCCATTTAGAACGGAGATGAGGAAAAACTTTTTCAGTCAGAGAGTTGTGAATCTGTGGAATTCTCTGCCTCAGAAGGCAGTGGAGGCCAATTCTCTGAATGAATTCGAGAGAGAGCTGGATAGAGCTCTTAAGGATAGCGGAGTCAGGGGGTATGGGGAGAAGGCAGGAACGGGGTACTGATTGAGAATGATCAGCCATGATCACATTGAACGGCGGTGCTGGTTCGAAGGGCCGAATGGCCTCCTCCTGCACCTATTGTCCATTGTCTATTGTCTATATTATTCAGCATGTTATGCCATGGACCATCGATAGATTTCCTTCTTGCCTTCATAAAGCTTGAAGCTTTTCTCAATGCACTTTCTTGGACCGAAAAACAAATAATTTTTTTAAGTTTTACCAGTGGTTATTTCAAGAGGCCATCGTGGACCTTCTCCCCATATTCTTTGATTCCACTAGCACCCAAGAGCTATGACACAGTCAGTTCTCCTTTGACACAGTCAGTTCTCAGGTGAGATCTATCGCTGAGATCTTACAACGAGATCTGGGTGTCCTAGTGCATCAGTCTTGATCAGCAATGATCATATTGAATGGCGGTGCAGGCTCGAAGGGCCGAATGACCTACTCCTGCACCTATTTTCTATGTTTCTATGCACTTATTTAGATCTCATATCTCCGTAATGTTACTGGGTTGTTGAGAGTTAAGAGAAACAGCTTGAAAACAGGCCCTTTGGCCCATCAAGTCCACACTGTCGAAGATAGACACAAAATGCTGGAGTAACTCAGCGGGACAGGCAGCATCTCTAGAGAGAAGGAATGGGTGACGTTTCGGGTCGAGACCCTTCTTCCCGAAACGTCACCCAATCCTTCTCTCCAGAGATGCTGCCTGACACGCTGAGTTACCCCAGCATTTTGTGTCTACCTTTGATTTAAACCAGCATCTGCAGTTCCTTCCGACACAAGTCCACACTGTTCATCGATCACGCGTTCACACGATGTTATCCCACTTTCTCTTCTATTCCCTGCGCACTGGGGGCAATGCACAGCGGCCAATTAACCTACAGGTCCGCTCGTCTTTGGGATGTGGGAGGAAACCGGAGCACCCGGACGAAACCCCCGCTGAACGTGCAAACTCCACACAGACAGCACCCGGGGACAGGGATGGAACCTGGGTCTCTGGCGTTGTGAGGCACCATCCCTATAAGCTGTGCCACTGTGCCGCTGCAGTTGTGAATATTTGCTTTTGCAGTATGTCTCGTGACGTTGGAAATGCTTTGTTTAAAGGCCAAATAATTCTCCCGTCTGTAAATGAACACAAAAATAAACACTGCTGCTGAAATCTGAAATTAAAAGCTAGAAGTGGTCATCAGAGCAGGCGGCATCTGTCAACAGAGCAACAGAGAAGGTGCTTCAAGGTAAAGGTGGCGTTGAACATCGGATGTCACAGTGCAGACTTTCAGCAAGTGAGTGAGTGTCACGAGTGTCATAGAGCCACAGAGCTCCACAGCATGGAAGCAGGCCCTTCGGCCCACCTTGCCCATGCCGACCAACTTCAAAAGTCACCAGAGCAGAATGAAGCCATTCGGCCCATCGAGTCTACTCCGCCATTCAATCATGGCTGATGTATCTTCCCCCCTCAACCCCAATCTCCTGCCTTCTCCCTATAACCTTTGACACCCTTATTAATCAAGAATCCCTGCTTTAAAAATAACCAATAACTTGGCCTTCGCAGTGTCATTGAATTCCACAGATTCACCACCCTACTATATGGGCGGCCACGGTGGCGCAGCGGTAGAGTTGCTGCCCTACAGCGCTTGCAGCCCCGGAGACCCGGGTTCGATTCCGACTACGGGTGCTTTCTGTGCGGAGTTTGTACGTTCTCCCCGTGACCTGCGTAGGTTTTCTCCAAGATCTTCAGTTTCCTCCCACACTCCAAAGATGTACAGGTTTGTAGGTAAATTGGCTTGGTGTAAAAACTGTCCCTAGTGTGTGTGTAGGATAGTGTTAATGTGCGGGGATCGCTGATTGGTACGGACTTGGTGGGCCGAAGGGCCTGATTCCACGCTGTATCTCTAAACTAAACTAAAAATGAAATTCCTCCTCCTCTGCTTTCTAAAGGTATTTCCTTTTATTCTGAGGCTATGGCCTCTTATCCTAGACTCTCACTAGAGTAAAAAAAACATCCACAAGATGTACAGGTTTGTAGGTTAATTAGCTTCGGTGAAAATTGTAAATTGTCCCTAGTGTGTTGGATAGTGTTATTGCACTGGGATGATTGCTGGTTAGTGGGCCGAAGGGCCTGTTTTCCACGCTATATCGCTAAAGACTAAAGTCGAGAAAGGGCGGCACAGTGACACAGCACTAGAGCTGTTGCCTTACAGCGCCAGAGACCCGGGTTCGATCCTGACTGCGGGCGCCGTATGTACGGAGTTTGTACGTTCTCCCCACGACAGAGAGTCGTAAATCTGTGGAATTCTCTGCCTCAGAAGGCAGTGGAGGCCAATTCTCTGAATGCATTCAAGAGAGAGCTAGATAGAGCTCTTAAGGATAGCGGAGTCAGGGGGTATGGGGAGAAGGCAGGAACGGGGTACTGATGGAGGATGATCAGCCATGATCACATTGAATGGCGGTGCTGGCTCGAAGGGCCGAATGGCCTACTCCTGCACCTATTGTCTATTGTCTATTGTCTATTGACCTGTGTGGAATTTCTCCGGGATCTCCGGTTTCCTGCCACACTCCAATGACGTACAGGTTTGTAGGTTAAACTGGCTTCGATAAAATAGTAAATTGTCCGAGTGTGCAGGATAGGGTTAGCGTGCGGGGATCGCTGGTCGGCAGCCCTGTTTCCCCGCTGTATCTCTAACCTAAACTAAAGATGAGAGTTGACACAAAATGCCGGAGAAACTCAGCAGGACAGGCAGCATCTCTGGACAGAAGGAATGGGTGACGTTTCGGGACGAGACTCTTCTTCAGTCTTGACACTCCGAACATTAAAACCAAGCTATGATTTCCAACAATGATACCATTCAGTTCAACGTCTTATGAAGACATCCTTTCATTCTCTCTATATCAAACTCCCACAGTTGCAGCTATTAAAACATCACGGCTGTTTCTCTGACACCATTTCATTCTACTGTGAAGCCTACTGCTGAAGAAGGGTTAGAATGTTACATGTTCAACTACTGTCTATTGTCTTGCTAAAAGGACATTTAGCTTAGATTAGTTTAGTTTACTAGTGCCACACGCTATCCTTTCAGGATCCCTCCTGGAAGTCCCCCTCCCTCGAAAATGTGGTGTCAAGGCCGGGTGAGGCGGCCGATCTCGATCTCATCGGGACTTCCGTGGCCGATCGGCGGGTCGAATCTGCGGCCGGGGCTCCGGGCCGGAGAAACTCAGCGGGACAGGCAGCATCTCTGGATAGAAGGAATGGGTGACGTTTCGGGATGAGACCCTTCTTCAGTCTTGACACTCCGAACATTAAAACTGGCCGGAGCCGGCAGATCCGTTCCCATGGCCGACATCCGAGGCCGACTTTGCGGGCCGGTATCTCGGTCGTCGTCCCCACATCGGCCCAGGCGGAACGTTCCGGTACCTCCAGCCGTGACCTCCGTTGGTCCGGCAGAACGGATAGATTTTTTTTTTAGATTTAGAGATACAGCGCGGAAACAGGCCCTTCGGCCCACCGAGTCCGCGCCGCCCAGCGATTCCTGCACATTAACACTGCCCTACACACAGTAGGGACAATTTTTACATTTGCCCAGCCAATTAACCTACATACCTGTACGTCTTTGGAGTGTGGGAGGAAACCGAAGATCTCGGAGAAAACCCACGCAGGTCACGGGGAGAACGTACAAACTCCGTACAGACGGCGCCCGTAGTCAGGATCGAACCTGAATCTCCGGCGCTGCATTCGCTGTAAGGCAGCAACTCTACCGCTGCGCCACCGTGTTAATCCGGCAAGGCGCTGGAACCAAGGGTGCCGGAAAATCGGTGGTGGACCGGTACAATCGAGCCGTCCACCAAAGATAACGGAGCAGAGCAAGATAGACCGCTTGACCGTAAAAACCGTAGCACGTCACGGCGCCATTTTAGTAGGGAGAAACTCGCAGAAACATTTAAAAGAAAAATAACAAAAATCTGTGAATTGATAGATGAGGTATATTCTGCATTTTTATGGTATCATCACACATACTGTTCCCCCCAAAACACTGATTACACTGCTAGAGGCATCGCGAACGGCGGGTTTTGCTTACTAAAATGGCGGCCGTTACGCTCCTTTGCGTACTACACTTCAGTATAGGTGATTTAGACGGAGTGGTTCATCTTGCTCCTCGAGTATCTTTGCCGTCCACGGTGTACACAGATAAAGGCTACACGATTCAATGCAAGATATGCTCGTTTGTCAACAATGGTCAGATCCCAGGAGTGAATTTCAATAAAAGGCTTAAACCGGAAAAATCGCCGACAGAACCATATGGGACACAAAGTGCTGGAGTAACTCAGCGGGTCAGGCTGCATCTCTGGAGGACATGGGTTGATGATGTTTCGGGTCAGGACACTTCTTATAGCCTAGATTTAGCTGTCCTTTTACAATATGAGAGACGGAGGGCATCACGGTGGCATAGCGGTAGAGTTGCTGTCTTACAGCGCCAGAGACATCGGTTCGATCCTGGCTATGGGTGCTGTCTGGACGGAGTTTTCCCGGTGACCTGTGTGGGTTTTCTCCGGAATCTTCGGTTTCCACCCACACTCCAAAGACGTGCAGGTTTTTTAGGTTAATTGGCCGGGTGTAAATGTAAATTGACCCTAGTGCGTGTAGGATAGGCAATAGACAATAGACAATAGGTGCAGGAGTATTAGAAAATAACTGCAGATGCTGGTACAAATCGAAGGTATTGATTCACAAAGTGCTGGTGTAACTCAGCAGGTCGGGCAGCATCTCGGGAGAGAAGGAATGGGTGACGTTTCGGGTCGAGACCCTTCTTCAGACCCTTCTTCAGGTGCATGAGTAGGCCATTCGGCCCTTCAATGTAATCATGGCTGATCATTCATAATCAGTACCCCGTTTCTGCCTTCTCCCCATACCCCCCTGACTCCGCTATCTTTAAGAGCTCTATCTAGCTCTCTCTTGAAAGCATCGTGTGATAATGTGCGGGGATCGCTGGTTGGTGCGGACTCGGTGGGCCGAAGGGCTTGTTTACGCTTTGTATCTCGAAACTAAACTAAACTAAAGTGCAAAACAAGTGGGGAATGGTGAGCATTGAGTTATTGATTGGTCTCATCGAGTCCAATTGGTAATATGTAGCTTTGTAAAGTATTAGAATGCACCGGGAAAATCAAACAGTAGGTTGATAAATCGCCTGGGAAACCAAACAATGTGTGGATAAAGCATGGATACGGATCAAGGTCACAGCCACAATGAATGAGATAATCATTAATATCTCTGACATGAGGGCAGTCATTAAGAGTGCTATGAGTTTCATTATTTGTTTAGTTTAGTTTGGAGATACAGCGTTGATACAGGCCCTTCGGCCCGTCGAGTCCACTCCGACTCCCTGTACACCAGCACTGTCCTACACACTTGGGACTATTTCACAATTTTTACTGAAGCCCATTAACCTACAAACCTGTCCGTCTTTTGGAGTGTGGGAGGAAAGCATTAAAGGACGTTCTTGTAGGAAGGAGATGAGGAGAAACTTCTTTAGTCAGAGGGTGGTGAATCAGCCAAATTCATTGCCACAGAAGGCTGTGGAGGCCAAGTCAGTGGATGTTTTTAAGGCAGAGACGGATAGATTCTTGATCAGTACGGGTGTCAGAGGTTATGGGGAGAGGGCAGGAGAATGGGGTTAGGAGGGGAGAGATAGATCAGCCATGGTTGAATGGCTGAGTAGACTTGATGGGCCAAATGGACTAATTCCACTCCTATTCCTTATGACCTTATGACCTTATGGCACCCTACGTGGGTCACGGGGAGATGGTACAAACTCAGCACAGACAGCACCCGAGGTCAGGATCGAACCTGGGTCTCTGGTGCTGTAAGGGGGAGTCCAGAACAAGGGGCCACAGTTTAAGAATAAGGGGTAGGCCATTTAGAACTGAGATGAGGAAAAACTTTTTCAGCCAGAGAGTTGTGAATCTGTGGAATTCTCTGCCTCAGAAGGCAGTGGAGGCCAATTCTCTGAATGCATTCAAGAGAGAGCTGGATAGAGCTCTTAATGGTAGCGGAGTCAGGGGGTATGGGGAGAAGGCAGGAACGGGGTACTGATTGAGAATGATCAGCCATGATCACATTGAATGGCGGTGCTGGCTCGAAGAGCCGAATGGCCTACTCCTGCACCTATTGTCTATTGTCTATTGTCTATAACTCTATCGCTGCACCAGTGTGCCGCCCCCTGCAGTTCCTTTCTACACAAGTAATAAGATTGTGGTCACAGTTTTGGTCTCCTAATTTGAGGAAGGACGTCCTTGCTACTGAGGCAGTGCAGCGTACGTTCACGAGGTTAATCCCCGGGATGGAGGGAATGTCATATGAGGAAAGATTGGAAAGGCTGGGTTTGTATTCACTGCAGTTTAGAAGGATGAGAGGGGATCTTATAGAGACGTATAAAATCATAAAAGGACTAGACAAGCTAGATGCCATTCAGAGAGTAATCTGCCTTCCCGTTCTTGCCAAGACAAAAGGAGTGAGATAAGGATAGAAGAAGTGTGAATTGTGAAGTCAGAGGAAGGAATATCGGTGGAAAGGGGGGGGGGGGAGGAGAGAAAAGGGGAGAACTCATCCATGCCGACCAAATGCCCCATCTAGGCTAGTCCCATTTGCCCACGTTTGGTCCATACCTTTCCCATCAAAGTTCCTGTCCTTTCAATCCCCTCGTGGTCAATTCTTAATTTTATGTCTGACTAGACCAAGTGGACCCTTTGGGCCCAAACCTCTCCTGTATTGGTGCAGCACCCTCTCCTCCCCCTCCCTCAACCCCCCTCCCCCTTCCCCTCCCCCCCTCTCCATCCCCCTCAACCCCCCTTATCCTCCCTCCTCCCCCCCTCCCTCCCCCCCCCCTTCCTACCTCCCCCCTCCCTCCCTAGGAGATAGATTTAAACTTTAAAATGTGAATAACTTTAAAAATATAACACCGATTTCAATGAAACTGGTTCCATTAGCACCAAAGGGACGACGGTGAGTAAGGTGGGCCTAGAATTGTCGCGCTACCGTGTACCGTTTTGGCTGTAGTTCAGGAACAAACAAACAAACAAACGAGTGTTTTAGTGTATAGATCAGGGCCGTCTTAACGCATGGGCCTGATGGGCACTTGCCCGGGGGCCCACGAGCATGGGGCCCCATGCTGATCTGTGTATGTTAAGTGACTTGCAATAAATAAATACTACTTTTAAAATGTAGGTTCAATAAGTGCTTTTTTCGCAATATTTTCGGTCACTACGTGCTTCTCACAGCGATCTGTAAGTGATTTTCGCAACAATGTAGCACCCTACGTCCATCGCTAAGTGCTTTTCGGTAAGTGCTTTACGCCGAGGGGGCTGGTAGGGAAAGTGGGGGGGGGGGGGGAGAGTAACGGTAGGGGCCCCAGTACACTGCTTTGCCCGGGGGCCCATAATGCTGTAAAAACGGCCCTGGTATAGATGATGGATCTTTATTCATTATTGATGTTGCGGTGCAAAGGGCAAGATTCAAGACTGTTTAATTATCAAATATACTGGGGCTGGAACAAAGAGATTCCTCTTGGCTGTGGTTTTATTGGCAGATTGAGGCAACAATAAAACTAATAAATGTGCAATAATCCAAAATAATCCATAACACAATAAATCATCAGTTTGGGGCGGCACGGTGGCGCAGCGGTAGAGCTACTGCCTTACAGCGCCAGAGATCCTGACTACGGGTGCTGTCTGTACGGAGTTTGCACGTTCTCCCCGTGACCTGCGTGGGCTTTCTCCATCGAGATCTCCTAGATCTTCGTTTCCCTCCCACACTCCAAAGGCGTACAGGTTTGTAGGTTAATCGGCTTGGTGTAAATGTAAAATCGTCCCTATTGTGTGAAGGGTGGTGTTAGTGTGCGGGGATCGCTGGGCGTTGCGGACTCGGTGGGCCGAATGGCCTGTTTCCGCACTGTATCTGTAAACTAAACTGCACGGTGGCGCGGTGGTAGAGTTGCTGCCTTACAGCGAATGCAGCGCCGGAGACTCAGGTTCGATCCTGACTACGGGCGCCGTCTGTACGGAGTTTGTACGTTCTCCCCGTGACCTGCGTGGGTTTTCTCCGAGATCTTCGGTTTCCTCCCGCACTCCAAAGACGTGCAGATTTGTAGGTTAATTGACTGGGTAAATGTAAAAAAATAAATAAAAATTGTCCCTAGTGTGTGTAGGATAGCGTTAATGTGCTGGGATAGTGTTAATGTGCGGGGATCGCTGGGCGGCGCGGACTCGGTGGGCCGAATGGCCTGTTTCCGCACTGTATCTGTAAACTAAACTAAATTAAACTTATGCTCAGTAACCACACCATAACAGTGCAAGCAAAACAGTAGAATTAGTAGGACTGAGGGAGGAGTTTAGTTTTGTTTAGTTGATTGTCACGTGTACCGAGGTACAATGAAAAGCTTTTGTCGTGTAGTGATCGGGGATGGACTTGCTTTAAGGTGTGAGGAGCAAAGCGTAAAGGAGATAATACGGGACGAGTTTAGGAACTTGTACCCCTGCTTCCCCAGCCAACAATGGGCCATTGTGGGCTCCACCCTTCCTTGGTCATCTGCTTCTGGCCCTGCTTTGGCCTAGGAAAAGATAGATCAGTCATGGTTGAATGGCAGAGTAGACTTGATGGGCCACATTCTGCTCCTAGAACCTATCAACTGGTTCTTTGTTTCTCTCACTCCTATTTTACAGTTTGAGTTGGATTGGATGGGAATTAAAAAGTGTTGGAATGCAGGATGAGGCCATTCGGCCCATCGAGTCTACTCCGCCATTCAATCATGGTGGGTCTATTTTTCCCTCTCAACCCCATTCTCCAGTCCTCTCCCCATAACCCCGGCACCTGTACTAATCTCCACGTTAAAATCATCCAATGACTTGGCCTCCACCACTGTCTGTGGCAATGAAATCCACAGATTCACCACCCTCTGACTATAGAAATTCCTCTTTGTATCCTTTCTAAAGGTACGTCCTTGTATTCTGAGGCTCTGCTCCCTGGTCCCAGTCTCTCCCACTAGTGGAAACAACGTCTCTACATTCACTCTATCCAGGCCTTTCACTATTCGGTGCGTTTCAATGAGGATCCCCCCTATCATTCATCTAAACTGTAGTGAGTTGAGGCCCAGTACACAAAATCATGAGAGGAATAGATCGGGTGGACGCACAGAGGCTTTTACCCAGAGTTGGGGAATCGAGGACCAGAGGACCATAGGTTCAAGATGAAGGGGAAAAGATTTAAAAGGAATCCGAGGGGTAACTTTTTCCACACAGAGGGTGGCAGGTGTATGGAACAAGCTGCCAGAGGAGGTAGTTGAGGCTGGGACTATCCCATTGTTTAAGAAACAGCTGGACAGATAAGTGGATAGGACGGGTTTGGATGGATATGGACCAAGCGCAGGCAAGTGGGACTAGGATAGCTGGAACATTGTTGGCTGGTGTAGGCAAGTTGGGCCGAAGGGCCTGTTTCCACACTGTATCACTCTATGACTCTAAGTACGGCTTGAGTTTAAAAGGATGAGAGGGGAGAGGGGAGAACTCATTGAAACTTAAGATAGACACAAAAAGCTGGAGTAACTCAGCAGCAACCAGAATGAATGGATGTCGAGACCCTTCTTGACCCGAAACATCACTCGTTCCTTCTCTCCAGAGATGCTGCCTGTCCCGCTGAGTTACTCCAGCGTTCTGTGTCTATCTTTGGTGTAAACCCGCATCTGCAGTCCCTTCCTGCTTTTCGAAAATCACCGAATAGTGAAAGCCCGAGATAGAGTGGATGTGGAGAGGCTGTTTTCATTGGTGGGAGAGTGTTGGACCAGTGTAGTTTGCTCATTTACACCCACACATGTCCCAGTTTCATGCAGTTCCTCATCAAAGCAGTAAGCACGGGAAACATATTCAATTCAGTTCAGTTGAGTTTATTGTCACATGTACCGAGGTACAGTGAAAAGCTTTTGTTGCGTGCTATCCAGTCCGCAGAAAGGCGATACATGATTCTAATCGATCCATTTACAGTTTATAGATACGTGATAAAGGAATAACGTTTAGTGCGAGGTAAAGCCAGCAAAGTCCGATCAAGGAGAGTCCAAGGGTCACCAATGAGGTAGATAGTAGTTCAGCACTGCTCTCTGGTTGTGGTAGGATGGTTCAGTTGCCTGATAACAGCTGGGAAGAAACTGTCCCTGAATCTGGAGCTGTGCGTTCTCACACTTCTGCACCCTTTGCCCGATGGGAGAAGAGGGAGTGGCCAGGGTGCGACTCATCCTTGATTTTGCTGCTGGCCTTGCCGAGGCAGCGTGGGGTGTAAATGGAGTCAGTGGAAGGGAGGTTTTCTTGGGCAGCTTACACCCCAGTGGTATGAACATTGACTTGTCTGACTTCAAGTAACCCTCGCTTACCCTCTCTCTCCATCCCTCCCCCTTCCCAGTTCTCCGACCAGTCTTGCTGTCTCCGACTACATTTCATCTCTGTTTGCTTTGTTTTTACCTTCTCCCAGCTAACCACGATCTATTCCTACGTTCTCCTTGAACTCCGTTCCCTTTGTCCTGTTTTCTCACCTTACATATTCCTTAGGAGATCTTATAGAAATGTATAAGATTATGGAGATCTTATCGAAATGTATAAGATTATGGAGATCTTATCGAGACGTATAAGATTCTTAAGGGGATGGACACGTTAGAGGCAGGAAACATGTTCCCAATGTTGGGGGAGTCCAGAACAAGGGGCCACAGTTTAAGAATAAGGGGTAGGCCATTTAGAACAGAGATGTGGAAAATCTTTTTCAGTCAGAGAGTTGTGAATCTGTGGAATTCTCTACCTCAGAAGGCAGTGGAGGCCAATTCTCTGAATGCATTCAAGAGAGAGCTGGATAGAGCTCTTAAGGATAGCGGAGTCAGGGGGTATGGGGAGAAGGCAGGAACGGGGTACTGATTGAGAATGATCAGCCATGATCACATTGAATGGCGGTGCTGGCTCGAAGGGCCAAATGGCCTCCCCCTGCACCTATTGTCTATTGTCTATTGTATCACAAAATGCTGGAGTAACTCAGCAGGTCAGGCATCTAGACTAGGATAGAAGTAATGGTTGATGTTTAGGGGTCGAGACCCTTCTTCAGACTGATGTCAGAGGACCCGCCCTCCCTGAAATCTGTCTGAAGAAGGGTCTCGACCCGAAACGTCGCCCAGTTCCTTCTCTCCAGAGATGCTGCCTGACCTGCTGAGTTACTCCAGCATTTTGTGTCTGTGGAAGGGGCGGGGGGGATAAGTCGGCTTGTGTAGGAAAATAACTGCAGATGCTAGTACAAGTCGAAGGGAAAGGTATCACAAAATGCTGGAGTAACTCGGGGGGGGGGGGTGGGGTGGGCAGGCAGCATCTCAGGAGAGAAGGAATGGGTCGAGAGTTTTTCAGTCAGAGAGTTGTGAATCTGTGGAATGCTCTGCCTCAGAAGGCAGTGGAGGCCAATTCTCTGAATGCATTCAAGAGAGAGCTAGATAGAGCTCTTAAGGATAGCGGAGTCAGGGGGTATGGGGAGAAGGCAGGAACGGGGTACTGATTGAGAATGATCTGCCATGATCACATTCAGTCTGAAGAAGGGACTCGACCCGAAACGTCACCCGTTCCTTCTCTCCCGAGATGCTGCCTGACCTGCTGAGTTACTCCAGCATTTTGTGAATAAATACCGTTGATTTGTACCAGCATCTGCAGTTATTTTCTTATACATTGAATGGCGGTGCATGGGGAGAGGAGAGGGGGAGGGGGGAGAGGAGAGGGGGAGAGGAGAGGGGGAGAGAGGAGAGGGGGAGAGGAGAGGGAGAGATAGAGGGAGAGATAGAGGGAGAGATAGAGGGAGAGATAGAGGGAGAAGAGAGGGGGAGGAGATGGAGGGAGGGTGGAACCCCATGCAACTAGTAACCCTGCCTCTCATGCCAGCCAGCGCCCTAGAGAACACAGGATGATTGGCCAGGGCATAGGGACAACTATTGGAGAACAGGGCTGTCAGTGAGAGAGTATGACATGAGACGCTGACTCACTCACACACACTCTCGCTTTGAGCAAGGCAGTCTGTGTTCCAGTCTTATGCAGTGTGCAGCAGGCAGGCACTACTAAACCGCTCTATATTTAGCTGCTTTTGTTCGAGGGGAGTGGAAATAAAAAAGAGTTTTTCCCCCCCTTGGCTGCATTGATAGCTTTTGATCGAAGGGACCAGTTTTCCAAGTCGTTGATCCGAAAGAGAGGAAAAACTCTTTTTTTTGTTTGTTCAAAAAAAAAACTTGGAGCAAACTTTTTTTCTCTCTCCCCCCTCCTCTGCAAACTATGTCTCGCTTAAGATGTGTCTTGTTCCTCGGGCTGGCGTTAGTCTTCGTGAGAACCAAAGGTGAGAATTGTCTTTTGTTTGTTTTTGTTGTTACTTCTTTGTGTTAGTTTTCTTGTGTGTTAATTATGAGATTATTACATCTTGGGGCTTGGGTTTTTGGACAAGAACGTCCCTCTTGGGAAGTTAAAACTCTCTTTTTTTTAAAGCAACTCTCTCTCTTTTTCAAGCAACTCTTTGCAAAGTGTTTTAATTTGTTGTGTTGTTGTTGTTGTTGTTGTTCTTTTAAAAAAAAAAAAGGCTTCTCAACTTTAAAACTCTTGAGGGTGGAAATGATTTTCTAAAATACCTCAAGTATTTAGAAAATACCTCATCTTTCCCTCTGAATTTTTTTTTTTTTTGAATTGCAACTTTGGGCGGTGGTGATGCATTTAGTTTTGTTAAAACACGCCTTCCAAAAGCTGCCTTCAATCTCTTTGTCTGTGACTTATCTTTGTCTGTGACTTTGTCTTTTTTTTAATGTGTGAGTGGGTTTCCTTTCATAAAATCACCGGCTTGGATCACTGCTGAGTGATGGATGACAGGCAGGGTGGTGTGATAGGAACTTCTCTGAACATTTTTTTCCACCCACCCCCCCCCTTATTAATTACACCACAGAAATAAATGCCTCCTCATTAAGTTGTATTACAGCAAGAATTACTTCGAGAGTATTTTTAATTTGTCATGATGTACCCCGAAACTGAACAATGAAATGTTTACTTCCAGCAGCACCACAGACATGTAAACCACATAGTACTCTGTAAGACAAAACCCCATAACAAACATTCAGTTTATTGAAATAAAACATGTTCACCAGTCACACAGGAGCAGAATTAGGCCATTCGACTGACCGAGTCCACCTCGCCATTCATGTCATGGCTGATCTATCTATCTTTCCTGTGTAAGAAAATAACTGCAGATGCTGGTACTAATCGGAGGTATTCATTCACAAAGTGCTGGAGTAACTCAGCAGGTCAGGCAGCATCTCAGGAGAGAAGGAATGGGTGACGTTTCGTGTCGAGACCCTTCTTCTAGTGCTGGAGTAACTCAGCGGGTCAGGCAGCATCTCAGGAGAGAAGGAATGGGTGACGTTTCGGGTCGAGACCCTTCTTCTAGTGCTGGAGTAACTCAGCGGGTCAGGCAGCATCTCAGGAGAGAAGGAATGGGTGACGTTTCGGGTCGAGACCCTTCTTCTAGTGTTGGAGTAACTCAGCGGGTCAGGCAGCATCTCAGGAGAGAAGGAATGGGTGACCTTCAAGGGTCTCGACCCGAAACGTCACCCATTCCTTCTCTCCTGAGATACTTCACCCTTCTCTCTGACGTCACCCTTCTCTCTGACCTGCTGAGAGAAGGAACGGGTGACGTTTCGGGTCGAGTCCCTTGAAGGATCTCGACCCGAAACGTCACCCATTCCTTCTCTCCTGAGATGCTGCCTGACCCGCTGAGTTACTCCAGCACTTTGTGAATAAATGCCTTCTATCTATCTGTCCTGCTCAATCCCATTCTCCTGCCTTCTCCCCATAACCTTTGATACCCTTACTAAACACGAATCTATCAAAAGAAACAATAACAAGGTAAAGACAAAATCTATTGTAGTTTGGAGCTTTTTGTTTAGGGTGTGGTGTTTAACAGCTGTAGGGAAGAATCTGTTCCTGAACCTGGCCGTTACACTTTTCAGGCTTCAATATCTTCTTGATGGCAGGAGTGTGGCCAGGGTGGTGTGGGTCTCTGATGATGCTGGCTGCCTTTTTGAGGCAGTGACCCCTGTAACTCCCTTCGATGGTGGGGAGGTCAGCTGCCGTGATGGAGTGGGCAGTGTCCGCCACTTTTTGCAGTCTTCTTCGCTCCTGGGGCTTTGTTCGAGTTGCCGAACCAGGCCATGATGAAACCAGTCAATATGCTCTTTGCTGTATGTACACTGGTAGACGTTCAGGAAAGCAGATGCAGACGTTCAACTGCAGATGCTGGTATAAAGTCCACCACGCCATTCATGCATGGCTAATCTATCTATCTTTCCTGTGGATAAGTGTGAGGTTATCCACTTTGGTGGTAAGAATAGGAAGGCAGAGTATTATCTGAATGGTGTCAAGTTAGGAACAGGGGACGTACAACGAGATCTGGGTGTCCTGGTGCATCAGTCACTGAAAGGAAGCATGCAGGTACAGCAGGCAGTGCAGAAAGCCAATGGAATGTTGGCCTTCATAACAAGAGGAGTTGAGTATAGGAGCGAAGAGGTCCTTCTGCAGTTGTACAGTGCCCTAGTGAGACCGCACCTGGAGTACTGTGTGCAGTGTTCGTCTCCAAATTTGAGGAAGGATATTCTTGCTATTGAGGGCGTGCAGCGTAGGTTTACGAGGTTAATTCCCGGAATGGCGGGACTATCATATGTTGAAAGACTGGAGCGGCTAGACTTGTATACACTGGAATTTAGAAGGATGCAAGGAGATCTTATCGAAACGTATAAGATTATTAAGGGGTTGGACACGTTAGAGGCAGGAAACATGTTCCCAATGTTGGGGGAGTCCTGAACAAGGGGCCACAGTTTAAGAATAAGGGGTAGGCCATTTAGAACTGAGATGAGGAAAAACATTTTCAGTCAGAGAGTTGTGAATCTGTGGAATTCACTGCCTCAGAAGGCAGTGGAGGCCAATTCTCTGAATGCATTCAAGAGAGAGCTGGATAGAGCTCTTAAGGATAGCGGAGTCGGTGGGTATGGGGAGAAGGCAGGAACGGGGTACTGATTGAGAATGATCAGCCATGATCACATTGAATGGCGGTGCTGGCTCGAAGGGCCGAATGGCCTCCTCCTGTACCTATTGTCTATTGTCTATAACCTCTGACACCCGTATTAATCAACTCTCCCTTTCTCCAAGTGGTGAAATTGTGCTCCCCTGTATTACATTCCTTTTCTCGGGAGGTGGAGCAAATTGTCCTCTTACGTACAAGGGCGGCACAAGAGACGCAGCGGTAGAGTTGCTGCCTTACAGCGCCAGAGATCCGGGTTCGATCCCAACTACGGGTGCTGTCTGTACGGAGTTTGTACGTTCTCCCCGTGACCTGCGTGGGATTTCTCCGAGATCTTCAGTTTCCTCCCACACTCCAAAGACGTGCAGGTTTGCGGGTTAATTGGCTTGGTACTCATGAAACATCGTCCCCAGTGTGTGTAGCGTAGTGTTAATGTGCGGGGATCGCTGGTCGGTGCGGACTAGGTGGGCCGAAGGGCCTGTTTCCGTGCTGTATCTCGAAAACTAAAACTAAAGGCAGGAACTGATTGTGAATGATCAGCCATGATCACATTGAATGGTAGTGCTGGCTCGAAGGGCCGAATGGCCTCCTCCTGCACCTATTGTCTATTGTCTAAAAAATATATATATCCTGCCTTGCTGTCCGAGAAGCCTAGGTAAGTTAGGTGGGGCAATGTTTAAAGGAGATGTGTAGGTCAAGTTATTTTACAAAGAGAGCAGTTCAAATTTAGTTTAGTACCTTGGTACACATCATAATGGACTAAACTAAACTAGTTTAGGTGGTATGAACAGCACCTCATATTTCGCCTGGGCAGTTTGCAGCCCAGTGATATGAACATCAACTTCTCCAACTTTAGATAGTTCCTCTGTCCCTCTCTTCCCCTCCTCCGTCCCTGATCTCCCTCTATCATCCTGTCTCCACCTATATCCTTCCTTTGTCCCGCCCCCCCTGACATCAGTCTGAGGAAGGGTCTCGACCCGAAACGTCGCCCATTCCTTCTCGCCCGAGATGCTGCCTGACCTGCCGAGTTACTCCAGCATTTTGTGAATAAATACCTTCGATTTGTACCAGCATCTGCAGTTATTTTCTTAAACTAAACTAGTGGGTGCCTGGAATGCACTGCCAAGGGTGGTGGTGGAAGCATTTACAACAGTGGCATTTAAGAGGCTTTAGATGGCCACATGGATATGCAGGGAGTGGGAGTGGAGTATTGAACATGTGCAGGCAGAGGACATTGGCTTTGTGTCAGAAGGACACAAAGTGTTGGGGTAACTCAGCAGGTCACTCCCTGCCGAGTAACTCCAGCCCTTTATATCTGGTTGTGTTTTAACCAGCATCTGCAGTTCTTTGGAGATTGGTTTATATTGGCATCGAGACAGATTTTGCAGTCCGACGGGACTGTTTCTGTGCTGTTCTGTTCTATGTGTAGGGAGGAACTGGCAGATGCTGGTTTACATCGAAGAGAGACACAAAATGCGGGAGTAACTCAGCGGGTCAGGCAGCGTCCCTGCGTGAAAAGGAATGGGTGACGTTTCGGGTCGGAACCCTTCTTCAGGGCTTGAAGTCTAGTCTTCTTCAGGGTCTGAAGAAGGTCACTATCACCTGCTCCTCCTCTCCAGAGATGCTGCCCGACCCACTGAGCTGCCCCAGTGTGCTGTGTCTATCTTCTGTGCCGTGCGATGTTCTAATGTTATCAGTGTTCAACATATGCTTTCCATTTTCAAGTTCACTGAGTGTAGTAGACCAAACCTTCAGCATATGATTGTCACTCCCCTCCATCAAATGCCGCAAGCTAAGCTTTGAACAACTCGGTTGCTTGAAGACTGTTTGTGGCAGAGCCCATTTCGAGTTTGGAGTGGGTTTGCAGCAATCTGCAGTTTGCTGGGCCTGCACGTTGTGGTTGTGTTACTGCAATCCAGCGATCATTGCTTCAAATCCTACTGGAGCAGTTCAACGCTTTATTAAAAACTGCAAATAAAAACCTTCATTAAACTGCACATTGCCGATATTTATCTTGCCACTTAGAGGCCACTTAAAAGCCCCTCGTCCCGTTTTGTTGCTGTGGGGAACAAGGTCTCTCCCTTGTTAGAAAGCCCGGCCTCAATGCCCTCCATGTTTGCCAGCTTCTCTCTTGGGTTCGGTGGCCCTGAAGGGATGGGGAAGGAAGGACTACAGTATACACTGGAATTTAGAAGGATGAGAGGAAATCTTATCGAAACATATAAGTTTATTAAGGGGTTGGACACGTTAGAGGCAGGAAACATGTTCCCAATGTTGGGGGAGTCCAGAACAAGGGGCCACAGTTTAAGAATAAGGGGTAGGCCATTTAGAACTGAGATGAGGAAAAACTTTTTCAGTCAGAGAGTTGTGAATCTGTGGAATTCTCTGCCTCAGAAGGCAGTGGAGGCCAATTCTCTGAATGCATTCAAGGGAGAGCTGGATAGAGCTCTTAAGGATAGCGGAGTCAGGGGGTATGGGGAGAAGGCAGGAACGGGGTACTGATTAAGAATGATCAGCCATGATCACATTGAATGGCGGTGCTGGCTCGAAGGGCCGAATGGCCTCCTCCTGCACCTATTGTCTATTGTTGAGGCACGCTCTTCTTCCCAACTCATCTACACCCAAGTTTAGTTGAGATCGACACAAAGTGCTGGAGTAACCCAGTGGGTCAGGCAGCGTCTCTGGAGAAAAAGGATGGGAGTGCTCTCCTTCAGTTTAGGTCAGGGATGCAGCATGGAATAGGACCCTTTGGCCCACCGAGTCCGTGCCGACCGGCGATCACCACAGACTAACGGCATTCTGCACACACTGGGGACAATTTACAATTTTACCAGGCTGATTGGCCGACAAACCTGTACATCTTTGGAGTGTGGGAAAGAACCAGAGATCCCGGAGAAAACCCACGCAGGTCGCGGGGAGAGCGTACAAACTCCATACAGGCAGTACCCCGTAGTCAGGATCGAACCTAGGCCTCTGGCGCTGTCAGGCAGCAACTCTGCCGCTGCGCCACCGTGGCGTCCATTTTGTTTAGTTATTTTCTGTTGGCACGGGGGAAGGAATACAACGTTGAGTCACGCCCTTCATCCCAACTCCTCTTCTCCGACCAAGTTTAGTTTAGATAGACACAAGGTGCTGGAGTAACTCAGCGGGGCAGGCAACATCTCTGAAGAAAAAGGATCAGGTCAGAACCCTTCTTTAGTTTAGTTTAGAGATACGTCAATGAATTAAGCCCCTCGGCCCACTGAGTCCATGCCGACCAGCGATCACCCATACACATGTTCTATCCTGCACACTAGGGACCATTTTAGAGAAGCCAATTAACCTACAAACATGCATGTTTTTGGAGTGTGGGAGTAAACTGGAGCTCCTGGAGAAACCTCATATGATCAGGGAGGAGGGGGACATGGAAACTCCGTTCAGACAGCACCCGTAGTCAGGATCGAACCCGGGTAAGGCAGCTACTCTACCGCTGCGCCGCCAAGTTTCCTAACTGAGCTAGACCCACTTGTCCTGGCCCATATCCCTCCAAATCTTCCCCAGTCAGCGGAAAGACTATACCTGATTACAATTGAGCTGTTCGGGGAGCACAGATACAATGAGAGGAATAAATCGGGTGGATGCACAGAGTCTCTTGCCCAGAGTAGGAGAATCGAGGACCAGCGAACATAGGTTCAAGGTGAAGAAGAAAAGATTGAATAGGAATCTGAAGGGTATGTTTTTCCACACAAAGGGTGGTGGGTGTATGGAACAAGCTGCCAGATGAGGTGGTTGAGGCTGGGACTATCACATTTAAGAAACAGTTAGGCAGATACAAGGATCGGACAGTTGTGGAGGGATATGGACCAAGTGCAGACAGGTGGGACTAGTGTAGCTGGGACATGTTGGCTGGTATGGGCAGGTTGGGCCGAAGGGCCTGTTTCCACACCGTATCACTCAATGACTATGACTTTAATTTGTTGAAAGACTGGAGCGGCTAGGCTTGTATACACTGGAATTTAGAAGGATGCGAGGAGATCTTATCGAAACGTATAAGATTATTAAAGGGTTAGACACGTTAGAGGCAGGAAACATGTTCCCAATGTTGGAGGAGTCCAGAACAAGGGGGGGGGGGGGGGGGGGCACAGTTTAAGAATAAGGGGAGGCCATTTAGAACGGAGATGAGGAAAAACTTTTTCAGTCAGAGAGTTGTGAATCTGTGGAATTCACTGCCTCAGAAGGCAGTGGAGGCCAATTCTCTGAATGCATTCAAGAGAGAGCTAGATAGAGCTCTTAAGGACAGCGGAGTCAGGGGGTATGGGGAGAAGGCAGGAACGGGGTACTGATTGAGAATGATCAGCCATGATCACATTGAATGGTGGTGCTGGCTCGAAGGGCCGAATGGCCTCCTCCTGTACCTATTGCCTATTGTCCCTAGTGTGTGTAGGATACTGTTAGTGTGCGGGGATCGTTAGTTGTCTATTGATCAATCTACAATCTTGTAGAGTGAGTGTGAATTCCATTCAAACCATCCTTTAGGTGGGGTTATTGGCTTGTCGGTAAATAATTGTGAAAGAACCACAATCTTACATTAACACTCTAGGGTGTTTTATGAGCGAGAATGTTGGCAGCAGAGTCATCTGCAACAAGTCCTGATCTGTACTTTTGACTGCAATTGATGCTAAATCCTGCCGGTTTTTTTTGCCATTTTGTGTACGTCTAGTTTAGAGATACAGCATGGAAACAGGCACTTCGGCCCACCGAGTCCACACCGACTAGCGATCCCTGCACATTAACACTATCCTACACACTGGAGGGATAATTTTTTAACATTCATATCAAGCCTTAGGGCCCACAAACATGTACGTCTTTGGAGTGTGGGTGGAAACCGAAGATCTAGCCTTTCTAGCCTTCGAAGATCGAAGACATTCTAGCCTTAGAGGGAGTACAGAGAAGGTTCACCAGATTGATCCCTGGGATGGCAGGTCTTTCATATGAAGAAAGACTGGATAGACTAGGCTTATACGCACTGGAATTTAGAAGACTGAGGGGGGATCTTATAGAAACATATAAAATTCTTAAGGGGTTGGAGAGGTTAGATGCGGGAAGATTGTTCCCGATGTTGGGGAAGTCCAGAACCAGGGGTCACAGCTCAAGGATAAGGGGGAAGTCTTTTAGGACCAAGATGAGAAAATATTTCTTCACACAGAGAGTGGTGAGTCTGTGGAATTCTCTGCCACAGAAGGTAGTTGAGGCCAGCTCATTGGCTATATTTAAGAGGGAGTTAGATTTGGCCCTTGTGGCTAAAGGGATCAGGGGGTATGGAGAGGAGGCAGGTACAGGTTACTGAGCTGGATGAAGGGCCGAATGGCCTACTCCTGCACCTATTTTCTATGTTTCTATCTTGGAGAAAAACCCACGAGGTCACGGGGAGTATGTACAAACTCCGTACAGACGGCGCCCGTAGTCGGGATTGGTACCCAGGTGTCTGGTGTTGTCAGGCAGCAATTCTACCGCTGCGCCATCGTGCAACCCTGTTTCTGTTGCGCATTTATCGAACATGATAGGCTCTGTGGCCTCCATCTGTTCTGGGTTTTTGTGTGTGATTGCAGAAGTGAAAGTGGCGACAGAGAATTTTTAAATAACCTAGTGTGTAGCAAGGGACTGCAGATGGACACAAAAATGCTGGAGTAACTCTCCGTAGAGAGCAAATTTTTAAAAATTCAAAAAAACATTTATTCGTAGATAAATAGAAAATAATTGCAGGAGTAGGCCATTCGGCCCTTTGAGCCAGCACTGCCATTCAATGTGATCATGGCTGATCATCCACAGGTACCCCGTTCCTGCCTACTTCCCATATCCCTTGATTCCGCTAGCCCTAAGAACTCCATCTAACTCTCTTTTGAATGCATTCAGTGAATTGGCCTCCACTGCCTTCTGAGGCAGAGAATTCCACAAATTCACAACTCTCTGGGTGAAAAAGTTTTTCCTCATCTCAGTTCTAAATGGCCTACCCCTTATTCTTAAACAGTGGCCCCTCGTTCTGGACTCCCCCCCCCCCCCCCCCCCCCCCCCCCAACATCAGGAACATGTTTCCTGCATCTTGCGTGTCCAATCCCTTGATAATTTTATAATTCAGAGTAAAGAAATTATATACAAACCCAGGAACTGTGCAAAAAGTTCTTCCGACTTTCTCGGAGGCTCAATGCGTCGTAACGTGGTGTTTACAAATTTTATACAACAACCTTGCCACACGTACTCCTGTGGTCTGGAGTGGGCCAGTCGGCAATATTCCCTGGAGAGGGGGGAATGGGTGACGTTTCGGGTTGAGGCCCTTCTTCAGATTGAGAGTCAGGGGAGAGGGAGTGTAGAGATATGGAAGGGTGAGGTGTGAAAACGACAGATCAAAGCAGCCGATGCTAAGGAAATGCACAATGGTCCGTGGTTGGCCGAGGGGAAGGTGTCAAGGAGGCACACGCAATCGGTAAAATTAATCAGAAGGACGGTGAAAGTAGTCGGAGAACTAGGGTGGTGTGGGAGGTACAGAGAGAGAGAGAGGGAGAGCAAGGGTCACTTGAAGTTAGAGAAATCAATATTCACACCGCTGGGCTGTAAAAGCTTCCTAAGCGAAATATGAGGTGTGGTTCCCCCAACTGGCATGGCACGGTGGTGCAGCGGTAGAGTTGCTGCCTTACAGCGAATGCAGCGCCGGAGACTCATGTTCGATCCTGACTACGGGCGCCGTCTGTACGGAGTTTGTACGTTCTCCCCGTGACCTGCGTGGGTTTTCTCCGAGATCTTCGGTTTCCTCCCACACTTCAAAAGACGTACAGGTTTGTAGGTTAATTGACTGGGTAAATGTAAAAATTGTCCCTAGTGTGTGTAGGATAGTGTTAATGTGCGGGGATCGCTGGACGGCGCGGACTCGGTGGGCCGAAGGGCCTGTTTCCGCGCTGTATCTCTAAAAAAAAAAACTGCAGGCGCTGGTTTATACCGAAGATAGACACAAAGTGCTGGAGTAACTCAGCGGGTCGGGCAGCATTTCTGGAGGAAAAGGACGGGTGACGTTTCGGGTTGGATTCCGACCTGAAACGTCACCCATCCTTTTTCTCCACCGATGCTGCCCGACCCGCTGAGTTACTCCAGCACTTTGTGTCTATCTTTCTCGTCTCTTGTACAGGGCGGATCTCCTAGTTTCTTAATGATGTGTAATGTGAAAGAATGTGAATCAGAAGATGGTTCTTGCCCCTGGCATGTCGCAGCCCTTCCTTCATTGTTTAATATCAGACTTTCAGGCTGATGCATTAAGTTTTAATTTGGTCTTTCTATCCACGGTATTAATGGATTGCTCGGACTATCTTTGATCGGTCTTTACTGGCTTTACCTTGCACTGAACGCCATTCACGTTATCCCCTTTATCATGTACCGACATGTACACTATGACTGGCTTGATTGTAATCGTGTTTCGTCTTTCCACTGACTGGAAAGCACGCCACAAAAAGCTCTTCACTGTACACATGACAATAAACTCAAGATAGACGCAAAAAGCTGGAGTAACTCTGCGGGTCAGGCGGCATCTCTGGAGGGAAGGAATGGGTGACGTTTCGGGTCGAGATCCTTCTTCAAACTCAAGATTTAGTTTAGTTTGGAGATACAGCGTGTAAGCGGGCCCTTTGGCCCAATGTTTCCATGCCGACCATCGACCATACATGTGAAGGGTCTCGACCCGAAACGTCACCCATTCCTTCTCTGCCGAGATGCTGCCTGACCTGCCGAGTTGCTCCAGCATTTTGTGAATAAATTGACCATACATGTTCACATGTGTGGCAGAAAATAAACCAAATACCAATTTCTCCACAAATGTCAACATTGCTTTTGAAAAAATAATTTTGGTTGTTTAATTTAGTTTAGAGATACAGCGTGGAAACAGGCCCTTTCGGCCCACCGGGTCGGCGCCGACCAGCGATCCCCGCACATTAACACTATCCTATACCCACTAGGGACAATTTTTACATTTACCAAGCCAATTAACCTACCAACCTGTACGTCTTTGGAGTGTGGGAGGAAACCGAAGATCTCGGAGAAAACCCATGCAGGTCACGGGGAGAACGTACAAACACCGCACAGACCGCACCCGTAGTCGGGATCGAACCCGGGTCTCCGGCGCTGCATTCGCTGTAAGGCAGCAACTCTACCGCTGCGCCACCGTGCCGACCCTTCATGCTAAAGTTGATCGAGGTTTGCAATGCAGAAACGCTCACACAAGTTCTGTGCTTTACACATAAGCGACAATTTACAGAGGCAAATTAACCTGCAGACTTGCACGTTGCTGGAATAAGTTAAGTCCATAAGTGATAGGAGCAGGATTAGCCCATCCGGCCCATCGAGTTTACTCCGCCATTCAATCATGGCTGATCTATTTCTCCCTTCTAGCCCCGTTCTCCTGCCTTCTCCCCATAACCCCTGACACCCGCACTAATTGGGAATGTGGGAGGAAACCAGAGCACAATAGACAATAGGTGCAGGAGGAGGCCATTCGGCCCTTCGAGCCAGCAGCGCCATTCAATGTGATCATGGCTGATCATTCTCAATCAGTACCCCGTTCCTGCCTTCTCCCCATACCCCCTGACTCCGCTATCCTTAAGAGCTCTATCCAGCTCTCTCTTGAATGCATTCAGAGAATTGGCCTCCACTGCCTTCTGAGGCAGAGAATTCCACAGATTCACAACTCTCTGACTGAAAAAGTTTTTCCTCATCCCAGTTCTAAATGGCCTACCCCTTATTCTTAAACTGTGGCCCCTGGTTCTGGACTCCCCCAACATTGGGAACATGTTTCCTGCCTCTAACGTGTCCAACCCCTTAATAATCGTATATGTTTCGATAAGCACCTGGATAAAACCCCCGCACAGACAGCAGCCACAGTCAGGATTGAACCCGGGTCTCTGACCCTGTGAGGTAGCGACTCTACCACTTCGCCACTGTGCAGTATTGGTGGGATATAAATGTTAGTCAAAGTAGAATAACAAAAAAAAGACCTTCGATAATTGTTAGAGCTCATTAGTGCAGCTGTTGTTACACATGAGATGTCCGTGAACTGAGAGCACTTTGCGTGACTTTTGGGTTGCGTTGTTCTTGAATCAATAAGTTGATGAGTTGGCACAGCGATGGTGAGGTTGCCTTTGGGACTTCCCCAGCCTCCTTTCAATTTTCGATTTGAGCTGAGCTGGAGAAGAGGGCAATTCATTTAGATGCATTAATTTTGTTTCCGTTTGGATGCGGTGTGAGGGCTTGGCAGCTTTTTGGCAGATTTGTGGATTCCAACAATGCAGCACAGGGCGGCACGGTGGCACAGCGGTAGAGCAACCGCCTCACAGCGCCAGAGACGCGAGTTCCATCCTTGACTACGGGCGCTGTCTGTACGGAGTTTGTACGTTCGTCCCGTGACCTGCGTGGGTTTTCTCCGAGATCTTCGGTTTCCTCCCACACTCCAAAGACGTACAGGTTTGTAGGTTACTTGGCTAGGTATAAATGTAAAATTGTCCCCAGTGTGTGTAAGATAGTGTTAATGGGCGGGGATCGCTGGTCGGTGCGGACTCCAGCACTCTGTGTCCTTACCTGTAGTTTGCCACCCACCTGAAGTGCAATTGGGGGGGGGGGGGGGGGGGGGGGTGGGGTGGTGGTGACGAGCAAGATAAGGACCAGGTTGCATCGAAGTAACCTGGAATAACTTAGCGGGTCAAGCAACATTTCTGGAGAAAAGGAATAGGTGACCTTTCAGGTCGAGACCCTTCTTCAGACTGGTTCAGGATAAGGGAAACAAAATATATAGATGTTGATGTACAGTAGAGGGATAAAGAACAATGAATGAAAGATATGCAACAAAGTCATGGTGACAAAGTAAGTTGGGGAGTGGGATTGAATATACTTTGAGAGCCAGCATGGACTTGATGGGCCAAATGGCTCTCTGGTGTTATGAGATACATATGAACATGGCATGCCGTTTTTGTCTGCTTGTTTGAACTGCAGAAAGGCTGCAAACGTTACCACATTGCACTCGTGTGGGTAGGAACTGCAGATGCTATTTTAAACCGAAGATAGACATAAAGTGCTGGAGTAACTCAGCGGGACAGGCAGCATCTCAGGAGAGGGGGAATGGGTGACGTTTTTCGGGTCGACCTGCTTCTTCGGACTCGACTCGGTCTGAAGAAGGGTCTCGACCCGAAACGTCACCCATTCCTTCTCTCCGGAGATGCTGCCTGGTTACTCCAGCACTTTGTGTCAAACCACATTGCACTCGTCAATGTTACTTCCTCTCGAACCAACTAACTTCAGTCACGCGAGGAGCTCTTGGTATCCTGAGCATCCCACACATCTCCAACCCTCGGTGGTACTTTGTTTATTTGTCACAGGTAACGTGGGTACAGTAAATTTCACTTTTGTATCCCGTTCAGTACAAGTATCACTGTACATAAGCACTTAGATAGAGTCAAAGCAAGAGAAAGAGGAAAATAAAGCTTCTGTGGTTATTTGTGAGCATTTGATCAAAGCAGGAACATACCGAAGGTATCGCAAAATACTGGAGTAGCTCAGCGGGTCAGGCAGCATCTCTGGAGAGCAGGAATGGGTGATGTTTCGGGTCGAGACCCTTCTTCAGAAGGGACATACCTCCAGAAGGGCCCCCAGCTGAACGCCCTATATAAAAAGAAATAAAATCTAGTCTAACAAGAGACATGACACAATGTTACTTATTCCTGTTAGTCAGAGAGTCATAGAGTGATACAGTGTGGAAACAGGCCCTTCGGCCCAAATTGCCCACACATGTCCTAGCTACACTAGTCCCGTGTTTGGTCCATATCCTTCCAAACCTGACCTATCCATGTACCCGTCTAACTGTTTCTGAAACGTTGGGATAGTCCCAGCCTCAACCACCTCCTCTGGCACCTTGTTCCATACACCCACCGCCCTTTGCGTGGAAAAAGATACCCCTCAGATTCCTATTAAATCTTTTCCCCTTCACCTTAATCCTATGTCCTCTGGTCCACGATTCACCTGCTCTGGGCAAGAGACTCTGTGCATCTACCCGATCTATTCCTCTCATGATTTTATACTCGTGATTTGACACGTCTCAGATGATCATCGAGTGTGTAGCAGTGAGACGGTGTACAGCTTTGCCAGTTTGGCGCCATTTCCAAGTCCCATCTGTTGTAAGTGCAGGGATCTCGACCTGGCCATGAAGGCCCGTTGCCATGGCGACGTCGCAGGGCCGGCCTGGCCCAGCGTGGCCGTTGGCGTCCTCCTCCGCCACCGTAGGCCGCGTCCGGTCCACTTGCGCGGCCTCTTGGAGCGGCTCCCGGCCCAGCCGAGCCCCAGGCTGCTGCAGGGCCTCCAGCGGCCCACTCCCCATGTCGAGGCCGTGCAAGCCCTCCCGCAGCCAGTCAATGGGAGACTGCCTGTGTAAACGCAGCCTGTGTAAAGCCCACAGATGTTCAGCGTGCAACAGTAACTGGATCACTGAACGCGAGAGACAAGAGCGTTTAATTGTCACCTGCACTGGGAACTGAACAATGAATTCCTACTTGCTGCACCTTTAGGGCCAAATTAGTGGAACAGAACAATAAATACAAAGCACCTATTAATAATACAATACAATACAATATATCTTTATTGTCATTGTACAGGGGTACAACGAGATTGGGAATGCGCCTCCCATACGATGCAATAAATTAATTAGCTAATCAGTATTAATTTATACAACCCAATGAAACAAATTGTAACAGTTTTAAAACAGAATAAAGTGCAAGTAGATCTGTGCCGGTTCACTGTGCGATGTGACCATCCGGCTCAGCAGGACCAGTTCATAGCAGCTATGGCCCTGGGGATGAAGCTGTTCCTGAGTCTGGAGGTGCGGGCGTAGAAGGCCTTGTATCGTCTGCCCGATGGTAGAAGTTCGAACAGACTGTTGCTGGGGTGTGAAGAGTCTTTGTGGATGCTGGTAGCAATCAATTAATAATAATAATAATAATAATACATTTTATTTATATAGCGCTTTTCATATACTCAAAGACGCTTTACAGAGATTTTGAGAACATAGGGAAATTAATAAATAGATAAATAAGTAAATAAATAAATGAACAGAGAAAGGAGACAGTAGGTGAGGTGACCTTCAGTGGTTGAAGGCAGTACTGAACAGGTGAGACTTCAGCGATGTTTTGAATGTGGTGAGTGTGGGGGAGTCTCTAACGGTTTGGGGTAATGAGTTCCATAGGGTGGGAGCAGCGATGGAGAAAGCCCTGTCCCCCCAGGATCTGAGTTTAGTCCGGATGTGGGGGGATAGGAGATTGGCAGCGGCAGAGCGGAGGGTGCAGGTGGGAGTGTGCCTGTGGAGGAGGTCGGTCAGGTAGGATGGGGCCAGGTTATGGAGGGCTTTGTAGGTTATGAGGAGGATTTTGTACTTAATAACCTTTCTATCAATAATTACAATAAATTATTAGCAGTACGAGGTCACCGGACCACCGCTGATTTTGCTTACAGTACTTTTGTTTCCAGAGCCTTTCTGGATGATGGACACAAATAACTGGAGTTGAAGTCGGCGGGTCAGACAGCATCTGTGGAGAAAACTGATAGGTGACGTTTCGGGCCGAGACCCCTCCTCAGACTGAGAGTCAGGGGAGAGGAAAACAAGAGACATTGACGGTGAAGTAGAGAGATGTCGAACAGATGTAGGAAAGATATGCAACAAAAAAAAAACGATGATAAAGGGAACAGGCCATTTTTTGGCTAGGGACAAACGAGCTACTGAGACTCAACAAGATGACTTTGAGGCTATTACCACCTGGGTGGGGGAGGGATGGAGAGAGAGGGGATGCAGCGATTACCTGAAGTTAGAGAAGTCAAGATAGGTGGGGGAGGGATGGAGAGAGAGGGGATGCAGCGATTACCTGAAGTTAGAGAAGTCAAGATAGCGGCACGGTAGCGCAGCGGTAGAGTTGCTGCTTTACAGCGAATGCAGCGCCGGAGACTCAGGTTCGATCCTGACTACGGGTGCTGCACTGTAAGGAGTTTGTACGTTCTCCCCGTGACCTGCGTGGGTTTACTCCGAGATCTTCGGTTTCCTCCCACACTCCAAAGACGTACAGGTATGTAGGTTAATTGGCTGGGTAAATGTAAAAAATTGTCCCTAGTGTGTGTAGGATAGTGTTAATGTGCGGGGATCGCTGGGCGGCACGGACTTGGAGGGCCGAAAAGGCCTGTTTCCGGCTGTATATATATGATATGATGATGAAGATTCGTACCGCTGGGTTGTAAGCTGCCCAAGCAAAATACGAGGTGGTGTTCCTCCAATTTGCATGAGGCCTCACTCACTCTGACAATAGAGAAGGCCCAGGATAGAAAGGTTATTATGGGAGTGGGAGGGGGTGGCAAGCACGGGCTTGGCGATCGTTTCGCTGAACACCTCTGCTCAACCCGCCTAAACCTACCTGATCTCTCGGTTGCTAAACCCTTAACTCCCCCTCCCACTCCCACACTGACCTTTCTGTCCTGGGCCTCCTCCACTGTCAGAGTGAGGCCCAGCGCAAATTGGAGGAACAGCATCTTTTATTTTGCTTGGGTAGCTTACAGCCCAGTGGTATGGATATTGACTTCTCTAACTTCAAGTAACCCTTGTTTCCCCTCTCTCTCTCTCCATCCTTCCCCCTACCTAGTTCTCCGTTCAGTCTGACTGTCCCTGATTACATTTTATCTCTGTTTGCTTTATTACCTTCTCCTAGCCAACAATGATCTATTCTACATTTTCCTTGAGCTTTGCTCCCTTTGATGGCTAGTTCCCACACCTTGCACTTCCTTGTTGAAAAAATCATTCACGCATTCATTTCCTCCCGCCTAGACTACTGCAACTCCCTATACACTGGGATCAGCTAATCATCCCTGTCCCGCCTGCAATTGGTCCAAAACTCCGCAGCGAAACTCCTGACGGGTGCCCGTAAAAGGGACCACATCACCCCGATTCTGGCCTCTCTCCACTGGCTCCCAGTACGGTACAGAATCAACTTCAAGCTCCTCCTATTCACATACAAAGCCCTAAACGGGCTTGCCCACCCCCATAATCAAAAATCTTCTAACCCACCACTCTATCTCCAGGTCCCTCAGGTCGGCCGACTTGGGGCTACTCACTATCCCGCGGTCTAGGCTTAAGCTCAGGGGTGACCGCGCTTTTGCGGTTGCAGCTCCTAGACTGTGGAACAGCATCCCTCTCCCCATCAGAACTGCCCCCTCCATCGACTCCTTTAAGTCCAGGCTCAAAACCTATTTCTACTCCCTTGCGTTTGAGGCCCTCTGAGGGGGCGCTGTGAACTGTTTATGTATGTGCTGTTATGTTTGTGTGCCATTGTATGTTCGTTTCTTAGTACCTGAACTGATGTACAGCACTTTGGTCAACGTGGGTTGTTTTTAAATGTGCTGTACAAATAAAATTGACTTGCCTTGACTTATCTCTGTATCTCCAACTCCCCTGACCCTCAGTCTGAAGGGTCACGACCCGAAATGTCACCCATGCCTCCTCTCCAGATGTGTCTTTCTACGAGAGAAAGACCACCTGTTTTAATTTAAATAAAATGACCAGAGACGTCACCCTGTTTGTGATAGAAACAACAGATTTGAAATTCATCAGAGTGTTGCCTGCAGACCATCGTGTTCTTTCCATCTCTTTGGCTTGGAGACACAAGTGAGACATTGGAGACGTTCTCTGCTGTCTGTTTACCAGAAGTTGACCGGAGGAGGTAGTTGAGGCAGGTGCTAGGTTAATTCCCGGAATGGCAGGACTGTCATATGTTGAAAGACTGGAGCGACTAGGCTTGTATACACTGGAATTTAGAAGGATGAGAGGAGATCTTATCGAAACGTATAAGATTATTAAGGGGTTGGACACGTTAGAGGCAGGAAACATGTTCCCAATGTTGGGGGAGTCCAGAACAAGGGGCCACAGTTTACGAATAAGGGGTAGGCCATTTAGAACTGAGATGAGGAAAAGCTTTTTCAGTCAGAGAGAGTTGTGAATCTGTGGAATTCTCTGCCTCAGAAGGCAGTGGAGGCCAATTCTCTGAGCTAGATAGAGCTCTTGAGGATAGCGGAGTCAGGGGGTATGGGGAGAAGGCAGGAACGGGGTACTGATTGAGAATGATCAGCCATGATCACATTGAGTGGCGGTGCTGGCTCGAAGGGCCGAATTGTCTATTGTGCTATTGTGCTATTGTCTATTGTGCTATCACCCTCTTTCAGAAACGTTTAGGCAGGTACATGGATAGGACAGGTTTAGAGGGCTATGGGACAAACACAGGCAGGTGGAACTAGTGTAGTGTAGTTTGGTTTAGTTTAGAGATACAGCGCGAAAAACAGGCCGTTCGGCCCACCGACCAGCGATCCCCCTCACAATGATTCTATCCTACACACACCAGGGACAATTTACATTTATACCAAGCCAATTAACCTACAAACCTGTACGTCTTTGGAGCGTGGGAGGAAACGGAAGATCTCGGGGGGGGGGGGGGAACCTCACGGGGAGAACGCACAAACTCCGTACAGACAGCGCCCGCGGTCGGGATCAAACCGGGATCTCTGGCGCTGTAAACGCTGTAAGTCAGCAACTCTACCGCTGTGCAACCGTGCTGCCCAGTGTAGATGAGACATGTTGACCGGTGTGGGCAAGTTGGACCATAGGGCTTGTTTCCACGCTGGATGACTCTGACTCAATTACGTTTTTCTTTGGCACACTGGATATCACACCGTGATATTATGTGGACTATTGACCTTGAGTTTTAATGTGAACAGAACTCTGTTGAACTTCCCAGTAAAGGGAGGTTCCTCTGTTCTCTGTCCTCTTTGTGCACCTCATGCTGTGCTTAGCTTTGCTGACCTTTGAGTCTGACAACTGATGCACATGCAAATTATTTCATTGTGTGGGCATGTCTGTAAATATGCACTGTGTATAATTTCAGTGCTTTGTTGAGTGGTGTGGGCTGAATCACCTGCAGCTCAACACCCAACAAGACTAAAGAGTTAGTGGCGGACTTTAGGAGGTGTGGATGTGCAGTTTATCAAGGATACAATACCTTGGAGTTTAAGGAATGGGTGACGTTTCAGGTTGATATCCTTCTGAAGAAGGGTCTTGACCCGAAACGTCACACATTGATCGTCCACAATCAATAACCCGTGCCTGCCTTCTTCCCAATTCTGCTCCAAGAACTTTGTTTAGTTTAGAGATACAGCGCGGAAACAGGCCCTTCGGCCCACCGGGACCGTGCCGCCCAGCGATCCCCGCACATTAACACTCTCCTACACCCACTAGGGACAATTTTTACATTTGTCCAGCCAATTAACCTACAAACCTGTACGTCTTTGGAGTGTGGGAGGAAACCGAAGATCTCGCAGAAAACCCACGCAGGTCACGGGGAGAACGTACAAACTCCGTACAGACGGCGCCCGTAGTCGGGATCGAACCCGAGTCTCCGGTGCTGCATTCGCTGTAAGGCAGCAACTTTACCGCTGCGCCACCGTGACGCCCGTACAGGCGATGTACATTTAGCGTCTGCTCACCCTTTTTGGTTTAAAGAGATAAACAACCAAGCACATTCTGACATGCTAAGAGTGCTAAGAGTGTGCAGATGTGCACATTAATTTCTCATTTGCGACTGTTTCGCATCTGTGCCCACAAGTAAACAAGGTTTTAATTTCCGAACATTTTCGACACGACTTTTCAAAATCAGCAAGTCTTTCAATTGATACACTTTTCCTCATGACTTCTCCTATCTTGTAAATAATTTGCTACACTTTTTTGCCATGTCTGATTAGATATTCCTGATTCAATTTGCACGTCATTGGAAAGCTCAGGGACTCGGTGCAAGGGCATTGTGAATGCTGGTCTCGAACATAGAAACATAGAAAATAGGTGCAGGCAGGAGGAGGCCATTCGGCCCTTCGAGCCAGCACCACCATTCATTGTGATCATCCACAATCAGTAACCCGTGCCTGCCTTCTCCCCATATCCCTTGATTCCACTAGCCCCTGGAGCTCTATCTAACTCTCTTTTAAATTCATCCAGTGAATTGGCCTCCACTGCCCTCTGTGGCAGAGAATTCCACAAATTCACAACTTTCTGGGTGAACTTTTTTTTCCTCACCTCAGTTTTAAATGGCCTCCCCTTTATTCTTAGACTGTGTGGCCCCTGGTTCTGGACTCGCCCAACATTGGGAACATTTTTTGAATGCCTGATTGGAAATGGCGGAAAGTGCATTAGGAGCGTTATTGTTTTGTAAATCGTTTTGGTTTAAAAAAAAAGATTCATAAGATCACAAGTGATAGCATCATTTGCCACTCAGCTGTCACCAGAGATGGCGGTGGAGGCAGATACATACAAAACTAGAATGTCAGAGACTTTTGGATAGGCACGTGGATATGCAAAGAATGGAGGGATATGGATTACGTGCAGGCAGACAACTTAGTCTTGGCATCAGGTGTGGCAGAGATGTTGTGGGCCGAATGGCCTGTCCTTGTGCTGTACTGTTCAGGTTATCATAAGATCATAGGCGACAGGAGCAGAATTAGGCCATTCGGCCCATCAAGTCTACTCCGCCATTCAATCATGGCTGATCTATCTCTCCCTCCTAACCCCATTCTCCTCCCTCTTAACCCCTGACACCCGTACTAATGAGATTTTTTTAGATTTAGAGATACAGCGCGGAAACAGGCCCTTCGGCCCACCGGGTCCGTGCCGCCCAGCGATCCCCGCACATTAACACTAACCCACTACGGACAATGTTTACATTTGCCCAGCCAATTAACCTACATACCTGTACGTCTTTGGAGTGTGGGAGGAAACCGAAGATCTCGGAGAAAACCCACGCAGGTCACGGGGAGAAACTTCGTACAGACGGCGCCCGTAGTCGGGATCGAACCCGAGTCTCCGGCGCTGCATTCGCTGTAAGGCAGCAACTCTACCGCTGCGCCACCGTGCCGCCGTGGTACGGGTAGAGGAATCTAACCCGGGTTCAATCCTGACTACGGGTGCTGCCTGTGCGGAGTTTGTACGGTCTCCCCGTGACCTGGGTGGGTTTTCTCCGGGTGCTCCGTTTTCCTCCCCACATGCTGAAGGCGTGCAGGTTTAAAGGTTAATTGGCTTCGGTAAATTGCCCCCAGTGTGTAGGATGCAAGACTGGGATAACACAGCACTAGCCTACAGGTAATCGTTGGTCGGAGTGGCCTCGGTGGGCTGAAGGGCCTGTTTCCACTCTCCATCTCTAAACAAAACACTCGCCTCGTCTTTCATAGTCTGCAGGGAAGAACGGGTAAACTTTGAGCATGTTTTGGGTATTTCTGTTGGCCGAAATGATTCAGTTTAGTTTAGCTTACTTATTGTCACGTGTACCGAGGTACAGTGAAAAGCTTTTGTTGCATGCCAAACAGTCAACAGAAAGACAATACGTGATTACAGTCGAGCCATTCACAGTGTAGTTGTGCTCCTAATGATAGCGGAGTCATGTAGTCAGGGAGAGGGCAGGAACGGGGTACTGATTGTGGATGATCAGCCATGATAGCGCAGCGGTAGAGTTGCTGCTTTACAGCGAATGCAGCGCCGGAGACTCAGGTTCGATCCTGACTACGGGTGCTGCACTGTAAGGAGTTTGTACGTTCTCCCCGTGACCTGCGTGGGTTTTCTCCGAGATCTTCGGTTTCCTCCCACACTCCAAAGACGTACAGGTATGTAGGTTGATTGGCTGGGTAAATGTAAAAATTGTCCCTGGTGG
This sequence comes from Rhinoraja longicauda, assembly GCF_053455715.1. Lineage (NCBI taxonomy): Eukaryota > Metazoa > Chordata > Chondrichthyes > Rajiformes > Arhynchobatidae > Rhinoraja > Rhinoraja longicauda. The sequence goes on along the minus strand of NC_135959.1, from coordinate 7,667,476 downwards.
GTGTAGGATAGTGTTAATGTACGGGGATCGCTGGGCGGCGCGGACTTGGAGGGCCGAAAGGGCCTGTTTCCGGCTGTATATATATGATGATATGATCACATTGAATGGCGGTCGGTGCTGGCTCGAAGGGCGAATGGCCTACTCCTGCCCCTGTTGTCTATTGTCTATAGTTCAATTTAGTTTACTGTCACGTGTACCGAGGTCCAGTGAATAGCTTTTGTTGCGTGCTAACCAGGTACATAATATGTGTGCAGATATATGATAAAGGGAATAACGTACATAACCTTTAGTGCAAGACAAGGCCAGTAAAGTCCAAACAAAGATAGTCCGAGGGTCTCCAATGAGGTAGGTAGTAGTTCAGCGCTGTTCTCTGCTTGTTGTAGGATGTTTCCGTTCAGTTGCCTGACAACAGCACCTCGTATTTTGCCTGGGCAGTTTGCAGCCCAGCGGTATGAACATCGACTTCTCCAACTTTAGATAGTTCCTCTGTCCCTCTCTGCCCCTCCTCCGTCCCAGATCTCCCTCTATCTTCCTGTCTCCACTTATATCCTTCCTTTGTTCCGCCCCCCTGACATCAGCCTGAAGAAGGGTCTCGACCCGAAACGTCACCCATTCCTTCTTTCCCGAGATGCTGCCTGACCTGCTGAGTTACTCCAGCATTTTGTGAATAAATACCTTCGATTTGTACCAGCATCTGCAGTTATTTTCTTATATAACAGTTGTACAGTTGAGTCTGATGAAGGGTCTCGACCCAAAACATCACCCAGACCCTCCATCCAGAGATGCTGCCTGTCCCTCTGAGTTACTCGAGCATTTTGTGTCTATCTTCGGTTCAAACCAGCATCTCCAGTTCCTTCCTACAACAGGGCGGCACGGTAGCGCAGCGGTAGAGTTGCTGCTTTACAGCGAATGCAGCGCCGGAGACACAGGTTCGATCCTGACTACGGGTGCTGCACTGTAAGGAGTTTGTACGTTCTCCCCGTGACCTGCGTGGGTTTTCTCCGAGATCTTCGGTTTCCTCCCACACTCCAAAGACGTACAGGTATGTAGGTTAATTGGCTGGGTAAATGTAAAAATTGTCCCTAGTGGGTGTAGGATAGTGTTAATGTACGGGGATCACTGGGCGGCACGGACTTGGAGGGCCGAAAAGGCCTGTTTCCGGCTGTAGATATATGATATGAACAGTTGCCCGTCTGAAAGTCTGGCATCCAGTTTATCCACGTTTGAGGCATTCATTTTATAAAATTTTATTTTTTTAAAATTTAATTTTTTTTAAAATTAATTACAGTCCATATAACAACAACAGTAAACCCCATCCCTCCCCTTCCCTACATAATCATGAATACAAACAAACAAAAACAAACAAATAAATAAATAAAAATAAATAAATTTAAAAAAAAACATAACTACAATGTGACAAAAAAAGAAAAAAGCACAAAAAACATGAGTCAAGGTAATTTTCACAAGTCAAATATTTCAGTATTTTCACTGCTGGATTCAAAGAAGTGTGGCATTGAGGGGATAGTTTTACTTGTCCTTAATATGCTGCAGCACTGGGTTCCATATGTTGAAGAACATTTGAGGGTTGCCAGACAATTCATATCTCAGCCTCTCTACGTGTGAGATGCCCATTAATTCTCTTAACCAAGTCTCAAACTGAGGAGCAGAGTCTGATTTCCATAGTTTCAAAACACATCTGTTGGCAATCACCATACCATAAACCAAGATCGTGCGAGCATTATAGTCTAGCTTCTCGAGCGTTGTGGAAAACCCAAATAGAGCGGTTTCAGGGTCCTGGAGTTAAAGTGACGTTTAAAACAGTAGAGTACCATTGAAATGAAAGACACCAAAAGTTGTGAAGTTTTGGACAAGTCCAAAAGTGGTGAGCGAGTGTACCCTCATTCATTCTTCATCATATTTTGAATCTTTGTAGCAAGTTGATCAGACACACAATGCCGAGCGACCGAGAACCAGGATGGCTCTGTGGCCCTGCTGGCTGAGCTGGTGGTAGTAGAACATAGAAAATAAGGGCGGCACGATGATGTGGTGTTAGAGCTACTGCCTTACAGCGCCAGAGACCCGGGTTCGATCCTGTCTACGAATGCTTGTCTGTACGGAGTTTGTACGTTCTCCCCGTGACCTCCGAGATCTTCGGTTTTCTCCCACACTCCAAAGACATACGGGTTTGTATGCGAGGTGGCTTGGTATAAATGTAAAACTGTCCCTAGTGTGCGGGGATCGCTGGCTGCCCGAAGGGCCTGTTTCCGCGCTGTATCTCTGAAAACTAAAACAGCCACAGCACACGAACAGGCCCTTCAGCCCACAATGCCTGTGCCGAACATGATGCCAAGACCATCTCTTATCACTCTGTACGTAACCCACATCCCTCCATTCCATGTCCCCTATCGAAAAGTCTTTTAAATGTCTCTGTCGTATCTGCCTCAACCACCACCCCTGACAGCTCGTTCCACGTGCTCACTGCACTCCTTGTTTAAAGTCTAACCTAAACTTGCCCCCACATATCTCCTTTAAACTTTGTCTCGCCCTCTCACCTTAAAGCTATGTCCGTTAGTATTTGATCCCCCCCCCCCCATCCTGGGAAAGACAAGATACTGGCCGTCTACCCTGACTGCCTCTCAGAATTTTATACACAAATTGGTTTATTGTTATCGTGTGTCACCGAGACACAATGAGAACCTTTATTCGCGCTGTACATGAATGTAATCAAGTACATACGTTCACACTGCCTTTGCCAAGGACATTAGCAGAATCAAGGACGTGTCTCGCCCCCGCCACTCCCACGCCTCCCCTCTCCCATCAGGCAAGAGGTACAGAAGTGTGAAAACGCACACCTCCAGATTCAGGGACACGTTTCTCTTCCCAGCTGTCATCAGGCAAGTGAACCGTCCTATCAACAACTAGAGACCAGTGCTGTAGAATTCTCTGCCTCAGAGGGCAGTGGAGGCCAATTCTCTGAATACATTCAAGAGAGAGCTAGATAGAGCTCTTAAGGATAGCGGAGTCAGGGGGTATGGGGAGAAGGCAGGAACGGGGTACTGATTGAGAATGATCAGCCATGATCACATTGAATGGCGGTGCTGTCTCGAAGGGCCGAATGGCCTCCTCCTGCACCTATTGTCTATTGCTGAACTGCTATCTACCTCATTGGATACCCTCAGATTATCTTTAATTGGACTTTACTGGACCTTACCTTGAACGAGCCGTTATTCCCTTTATCCCGTTTCAATATACTGTGGATGGCTCGATTGTAATCGTGGATAGCCTTTCCGCTGACAAAAAGCTTTTCACTGTACCTTGGAACACGTGACAAGGATCTGAACCAAAAGGAAACTATGACAGATTGTGCAGAGAGAAAAATACCAGAGTGCAGCGTTAATTCTCTGCCTCAGAAGGCAGTGGAGGCCAAGTCTCTGAATGCATTCAAGAGAGAACTAGATAGAGCTCTTAAGGATAGCGGAGTCAGGGGGTATGGGGAGAAGGCAGGAATGGGGTACTGATTGAGAATGATCAGCCATGATCACATTGAATGGTGGTGCTGGCTCGAAGGGCTGAATGGCCTACTCCTGCACCTATTGTCTAATGTTTCAGCTCTAGATTTTTTTTTTAAATGCAAGGGCTACATTGAGGTAGGCTGGGAGCAAAGTTCTTAAACTTTCAAGCCAAAGCATTATCTTTCTGCTGACTGGTTAGCATGCAACAAAAAGCCTTTCACTGCACCTCGGGACACGTGATAATAAACGAATCTAAACTAAATTAACCTAAGCTAGAAGGTAGACACAAAATGCTGGAGTAACTCAGCGGGTCAGGCAGCATCTCAGGAGAGAAGGAATGGGTGACGTTTCAGTCTGAAGAAGGGTCTCGACCCGAAACGTCACCCATTCCTTCTCTCCAGAGATGCTGCCTGACCTGCTGAGGAACTCCAGCATTTTGTGTCTACCTTCGATTTAAACCAGCACCTGCACTTTTTTTTCCTCCAAAACTAAACTAGATTTGTTCTTTGCTTCAGATTCCAGCAACTTGCACCTCCATAACTGAAAAAGTGTTCCCCATTTATTTCGCATAAAACCTTCAGTGAAACTCGGTGTACTTATTTGAATAATCTCAGTCTAATGTAGACTAGCCATAGACTTTTACGCTCTGGCTAGGCTACCATTGAAACCAAAGGAAAGTACTTAAGAATAAGGGGTAGGCCATTTAGGACTGAGATGAGGAAAAACTTTTTCACCCAATGAGTTGTGAATCTGTGGAATTCTCTGCCACGGAAGGCAGTGGAGGCCAATTCACTGGATGTTTTCAAGAGAGAGTTGGATTTAGTTCTTAGGGCTAATGGAATCAAGGGATATATATATATATATATGTGTGTGTGTGTGTGTGTGTGTGTATATATATAAATATACGTAAAATAATATGTGTATGTACAGGAAGGAATTGCAGATGCTGGTTTACACGGAGGATGCACGCAAAATGCTGGAGTAACTCAGTGGGACAGGCAGCATCTCTGAGGGGAAGGAATGGGTGACATTTCGGGTCGGGACCCTTCTTCAGACTGAGAGCCGGGGAGAGGGAAACCGGAGATATGGAAGGGTACTGTGTGAAAACGACAAATCAAAGCAGACGATCAAGGAAATGTAGAATGGATCATTGTTGGCGAGGGGGAAGGTGAAAGCGAGGCATACATAGAGTGAAGATAATCGCGGAGGGCAGCGAAACGGGTCGGAGAACTAGGGTGGGGGAGGGACGGAGAGAGGGAGGGGGAAAGGGAGGGGTACTTGAAGGTAGAGAAACCAAATTCATACCACTGGGTTGTAAGCTGCCCAAGCGAAACAGGATGTGCTGTTCCTCCAATTTGTGCTGGGCCTCATTCTGACAGTGGAGGAGGCCCAGGACAGGAAGGTCAGTGTGGGAATGGGAGGGGAAGTTGAAGTGTTCAGCAACCGGGAGATTGTGTAGGCCTCGGCGGCGGTCTCAGCAGAGGTGTACAGCGAATAGATTGCTGTTATGATGGGTTTGTTGAGTGTTTTATATGAGCACTAAACCAAGTGGACCCGTTGGGCCCAAGCCTCTCCTGCATTGGTGCAAAATCTCTCTCCTCCCCCCTCCCCCTCCCCTTCCTCCCCCCTCCCCTTTCCTCCCCCCTCCCCCTTCCTCCCCCCTCCCCCTTCCTCCCCCCTCCCCCTTCCTCCCCCCTCCCCCTTCCTCCCCCTCCTCCCCTCCCCCTCCTCCTCCCCCTTCACTCCTCCCCCTTCACTCCCCCCCTCCAACCCCCCTCCCATTCCATCCCCTACAACGCCCCTTATCCTCCCCTCCCTCCCTCCTCCTTCCTTCCCTCCCTCCCTCCCCCTCCCCTTCCCCTCCTCCCTCCTCCCCCTCCCCCACTCCATCCCCCTCAACTCCCCTTATCCTCTCCTTCCCTCCTCTCACTCGTCCCTCCCTCCCCTTCCCCTCCTCCCCCTCCCCTCCCCCCTCCATCCCCCCTCCCACTCCACCCACCTCCCACTCCAACCCCCTCAACGCCCCTTATCCTCCCCTCCCTCCCTCCTCCCCTTCCCCTCCTCCCCTCCCCTCCCCCCCTCCATCCCCCTCCCACTCCAACCCCCTCAACGCCCCTTATCCTTCCCTCCCTCCCTCCCCCTCCCCTTCCCCTCCTCCCCTCCCTCCCCTCCCCTTCCCCTCCTCCCCTCCCCTCCCCCCTCCATCCCCCTCCCACTCCATCCCCCTCAACTCCCCCTTATCTTCCCCTCCCTCCTCCCTCCCTCCTCCTCCCCTCACTCCTCCCTCCCTCTCTTCTCTTCCCCCCCCCCACCCAATTGCCCTCAACCCCACTTATCCTCCCTACTCCCCCCCCCCCCTCCCTAGGAGATTGGTTTAAACTTTAAAATGTGAGTGACTTTAAAAATATAACACCGATGTCAATGAAACTTCTTCCATTGGCACCAAAGGGACGACGGTGAGTAAGTTGGGCCGAGAATTGTCGCGCTATCGTGCACCGTTTTGTCTGTAGTTCAGGAACAAACAAACAAATGAGAGTTTTAGTATATAGATGTGAGTGGTTTGTGTGTGGAAATTGATTTCAATTGTTCTATTTTACCATTCAGGAGATGATGGTGGTTTCGACCTTGAAGACGCATTGGGAGATGATCATACTCCACCGTCACGTAAGTAGCCACTCTATTAATATTGACACGGTGGCGCAGCGGTAGAGTTGCTGCCTCACAGCGCTTGCAGTGCACAGACCCGGGTTCGATTCTGACGACGGGTGCTGTCTGTACGGAGTTTGTACCTTCTCCCCGTGGCCTGCGTGGGTTTTCTCAGAGATCTTCGGTTTCCTCCCACACTCCAAACGCGTACAGGTTTGTAGACTAATTGGCTTGGTATCTTGTAAAATCGTCTCTAGTGTGTGTAGAGTAGTGATAATGTGTGAGGATCGCTGGTCGGTACGGTCTTGGTGGGTTGAAGGGCCTGTTTCCGCGCTGTATCTCCAAACCAAACAAAATTGCAGATGCTTGTTTGCACCGAAGATAGGAACAAAATCAAATCAAATCAAATTGCTTTTATTGTCATTCAAAAATAGATTTGAACAAAATTGTCGTTACCATGCAGTCACAAACAATAAAAAGCACATGACACACAACGACATGAGTTTAACACAGACAACCATCACAGTGATTCCTCCAGGCACACCCTCACTGTGATGGAAGGCAAAGAAAAGTCTTGCCTCCTCCTCCGTTCCACTCCCGCGGTCAGGCAGTCAAACTGCTGCCTCGCCTCGAGGCGATCGAGGCTCACCGACTCCCGAAGCCCCCGCCGGGCGATGGAAGGTCCCAGGCCAAGCCGAGCAGGCCGATGAAGGTCCTGAGCCCCCACCAGGCGATGGAAGGTCCCAGGCCGAGCCACGCAGGACGATGAAGGTCCTGCGAACGGGTCGATCGAGCCTCGCGGTTCGGGGCGGTCGAAGCAGCTACGGCTGGAGCTCCCGAAAGCCGGTCGCCAGCCAGGGACCTGCAAACTCCCGATGTTGCGATCCACAGGGCCCGCGGCCGAAGCCTCCGAGATGGTAAGTCCAGGCCCAGCGTCCGTAGCCTTCAAGGTCGATCCCAGCTGGAGGCCGCGAACACCACAGCTAGGCCGTTGCGCGAATGGAGATACGACATGGAAAAAGGTCGCATCCCCGTTGAGGAAGAGATTTAAAACAAAAGGTTTCCCCCACCCGCCCCCCCCACATATACACGGCTAGAAATAGATCATTACATTACATACATTTAAAAGATCACAATACACGAAGAAAGATAAAGACAGACAGACTGCCGGTGAGCCACAGCCGCAAGGCGCAGCCACTTCCGGAAGCGATGGAGTATCTCAACGGAACAGGCAGCATCTCTGGAGAGAAGGAATGGGTGACGTTTCAGGTCGAGACCCTTCTTCAGACTGGATCTTCAGCCACCCATTCCTTCTCTCCAGCGATGCTGCCTGTCCTGCTGAGTTATTCCAGCGTTTTGCGTCATATTTACTAACACCTGGTCTGTGGCCTTCAGTGCCTTGCTGCCTCACAGCGCCAGGGATCCGGGTTCAATCCTGACTACAGGCACTGTTTGTATGGAGTTTTGTACGGGAACTCCGTTTTTGGCTAATTGGCTTCTGTAAGATTGGCCCTAGCGTGTATGGTAGAACAAATGCACAGGCGATCGCTGGTCAGCACAGACTCGATGGGATGAAGGGCCTGTTTCCATGCTGTATTTCTAAAAAAGAAATACAGTGTTGAAAGAGGCCCTTCGGCCCACCGAGTCCGTGCCGACCAGCCGATCACCTCGTACACTGGCACTATGCTGCGCACTTGGGACAAATTACAATTTTACCGAAGCCAATTAAGCAACAAACCTGTAAGTTTTTGTGACGTGGGAGGAAACCAGAGCACCTGGGGAAACCCACGTGGTCACGGAGAATGTACAAGCCAAAGGTACTAGAGGAACAAGATAGACCCACTCGGCCCCAAAAATCGTATTACGTGATGGCGCCATTTTAGAATACAGAATAGCTTTATTGTCATTTGTTTTACCGAACAAAATTAATTTGCCAGCAGTCACAGAGCAAAAAAACAAAGAACACTAGACACACAACCCCCAGTAAACAGAAACTTGCAGAAACATTTAAAAAGAAAAAAAACAAAAATCTGTGAATTGACAGATGAGATATATTCTGCATTTTAATGGTATCATCACACATACTGTTCCCCCGAAACACTGATTACACTGCGAGAGGCATAGCGAACGGCGGGTTTTGCCTACTAAAATGGCTCCTTTGCGTACTACACTTCAGTATACACGATTTCAACGGAGTGGTCCACCTTGTTCCTCTGGTATCTTTGGTACAAACTCCATACCAAGAGCACCCGTGGTCAGGATGGAATCTGAGTCTCTGGCGCTGTGATCCAGCAACTCTACCACTGCACCACCAGCCTGAGCCTAAACAAAACTAAGCTAAATTCTTATCACGTTTAGTCTGACTTCCAGAGTACATGTGATGGAAGAACTTGTACAAACCTGTGCGTTAATATGTGCATGCTATTGATTAACTTGGAAACATATTTAGTTGCGTTTAGTTTATCATCACGAGAACCGAGGTACAGTGAAAAGCTTTCGTTGCAGGTACAGCAGGCAGTGAAGAAAGCCAATGGAATGTTGGCCTTCATAACAAGAGGAATTGAGTATAAGAGCAAAGAGGTCCTTCTGCAGTTGTACAGGGCCCTAGTGAGACCGCACCTGGAGTACTGTGTGCAGTTTTGGTCTCCAAATTTGAGGAAGGATACTCTTGCTATTGAGGGCGTGCAGCGTAGGTTTACTAGGTTAATTCCCGGAATGGCGGGACTGTCATATGTTGAAAGACTGGAGCGACTAGGCTTGTATCCACTGGAATTTAGAAGGATGAGAGGAGATCTTATCGAAACGTATAAGATTATTAAGGGGTTGGACACGTTAGAGGCAGGAAACATGTTTCCAATGTTGGTGGAGTCCAGAACAAGGGGCCACAGTTTAAGAATAAGGGGTAGGCCATTTAGAACTGAGATGAGGAAAAACTTTTTCAGCCAGAGAGTTGTGAATCTGTGGAATTTTCTGCCTCAAAAGGCAGTGGAGGCCAATTCTCTGAATGCATTCAAGAGCGAGCTAGATAGAGCTCTTAAGGACAGCGGAGTCAGGGGGTATGGGGAGAAGGCAGGAACGGGGTACTGATTGAGAATGATCAGCCATGATCACATTGAATGGCGGTGCTGGCTCGAAGGGCCGAATGGCCTCCTCCTGCACCTATTGTCTATTGTCTATAACACATGATTACAATCGAGCCATCCACAGTATACAGATATCTGCACATGATAAAGGGAATAACGTGAATACCGTAGGTAGACACAAAATGCTGTAGTAACTCAGGGGGTCAGGCAGCATCTCGGGAGAGAAGGAACGGGTGACATTTGGGGTCGAGACCCTTCCGAAACATCACCCATTCCTTCTCTCCCGAGATGCTGCCTGACCCACTGAGTTACTCCAGCATTTTGTGTCGACCTTCGATTTAAACCGGCATCTGCAGTTTTTTTTCCCTAAACGTGAATACCGTATTGGACATGTTTACATTCCCATTTTAATTGCAGTTTACTTTCTCTCTTCCAGCCGTAAAACCCCCTGCATTGCCCGATATACGTAAGTATTTGTGTCTGTTGCATGGTAACAATTAAAAAATGCCACCTAGTTATTTGGAAAAGCTTTCTGTTTGGTTTCGGTTCAGATAGGATCCCAAGCTTTGAAAGAATCTTTTGTGGTTGGCCACACGTCAACAGGCCCTTTGGCGCCCACCGATCAAGATGCCCCATCTACGCTAGTCCCATTTGCCTGCGTTTGGCCAATATGGTCATGGAAACATAGAAAATAGGTGCAGGAGGAGGCCATTCGGCCCTTGAGCCAGCACCACCATTCCTTGTGATCATGGCTGATCGTCCGCAATCAGTAACCCGTGCCTGCCTTCTCCCCATATCCCTTGATTCCGCTAGCCCCCTAGAGCTCTAACTCTCTCTTAAATCCATCCAGTGATTTGGCCCCCACTGCCCTCTGTGGCAGAGAATTCCACAAATTCACAACTCTGGGTGAAAAGGTTCCTTCTCACCTCAGTTTTAAATGACCTCCCCTTTATTCTAAGACTGTGGCCCCTGGTTCTGGACTCGCCCAACATTAGGAACATTTTTCCTGCATCTAGCTTGTCCAGTCCTTTTATAATTTTATACGTCTCTATAAGATCCCCTCTCATCCTTCTAAACTCCAGTGAATACAAGCCTAGTCTTTTCAATCTTTCCTTATGTGACAGTCCCGCCATCCCGGGGATCAATCTCGTGAACCTACGCTGCACTGCCTCAATTACAAGGATGTCCATCCTCGAACTAGGAGACCAAAATTGTACACAATACTCCAGATGTGGTCTTACCGGGGCCCTGTACAACTGCAGAAGAACCTCTTTACTCCTATACTGAAATCCTCTCGTTATGAAGGCCAACATTCCATTAGCTTCCATCCTGTCGTTCCGCGAACCGTCGACCCTCACCATCTTCAGCATTTGTTTAGTTTAGTTTAGTTTAGAGATACAGCGCGGAAACAGGCCCTTCGGCCCACCGAGTCCGCGCCGCCGCCCAGCGATCCCCGCACATTAACACTACCCTGCACACACTGGGGACGATTTACATTTATACCAAGCCAATTAACCCACGAACCTGTGCCTCTTTGGAGCGTGGGAGGAAACCGAAGGTGTCGGAGAAAACCCACGGGGAGAACGTGCAAACTCTGTCCAGACAAGCGCCCCTAGTTGGGATCGAACCCGGGTCTCTGGTGCTGGAAGGCAGCAACTCTACCGCTGCGCCCACCGCGCTGGCTCCTGTGTCTTTTGACAGCGTTGGTCAGACGGCCTTTCAGCATGCACGGTAATCTTCATGTGTTCCTCTCTTGTTCTGTGTGTAGCTTTAGATTTCGGGGATCCCAAGGACCCATCAAAACCAAAGAAGGCAAATGATGATGGTAAGTTGCACTTGGTCGACAATCTGCATCATCAATTCAGTTCAGCTTAGTTGATAGTCACGTTTGCCGCGGCACAGTGAAAAGCTTTTGTTGCGTGCTAACCGGTCAGCGGAAAGACAATGCATGATTACAATCGAGTCTTTTACATTGTATAGATACACTTGGCCAAGTGGACCCGTTGGGCCCAAACCTCTCCTGCATTGGTGCAGCACCCTCTCCTCCACCCCCCACCTCCCCTCTTCCCCTTCTCCCTCCTTCCCCCTCCCTCCAACCCCCCCTCCCCTTCCCCTACCCCCTTTCCCCTACCCCCCACTCCATTCCCCTACCCCCCACTCCATTCCCCTACCCCCCACTCCATTCCCCTACCCCCCACTCCATTCCCCTACCCCCCACTCCATTCCCCTACCCCCCACTCCATTCCCCTACCCCCCACTCCATTCCCCTACCTCCCACTCCATCCCCCTCAAACCCCCCTTATCCTCCCCCCTCCCTCCCTCCCTTGGAGATAGATTTAAACTTTTAAAATGTGAATAACTTAAAAAATATAACACCGATTTCAATGAAACTTCTTCCATTATCACCAAAGGGATGACGGTGAGTCAGGTGGGCCTAAAATTGTTGTACTATTGTGTACCGTTTTAGCTGTAGCTCAGGAACAAACAAACAAACAAGAGTTTTAGTATATAGAAGATGATGAGGGATCTTCCATCTACACCTAGACTCGTACAGCAGGGAAACAGGCCTCTTGCCCGGCCCAAGTTGTCCATGCCAGCCAAGGTGCCCCATCTACACCAGTCCACCCTGTCCGCGCTTGGCCCATATCCTTCTGTACTTGTTAAAGACCTTTCGTGCCATAACCGGTACGGGTTAGTACGGGTGTCAGGGGTTATGGGGAGAAGGCAGGAGAATGGGGTTAGGAGGGAGAGATAGATCAGCCATGATTGAATGGTGGAGTAGACTTGATGGGCCGAATGGCCTAATTCTGCTCCAATAACATGTGATGAGCGATTGACGGCACTGGGCCTGTACTCGCTGGAGTTTGGAAGAATGAGGGCTGGCCTCGTGTACAGAATAGTGAAAGGCCTGGATAGAGTGGATGTGGAGAGGATGTTTCCACTAGTGGCAGAGTCCAGGACTAGAGATCACAGCCTCAGAATTAAAAGACGTTCTTTTAGGAAGATGAGAATGAATTTCTTCAGTCAGAGGATGGTGAATCAGTGGAATTCTTTGCCACAGAAGGCGGTGGAGGCCAAGTCAGTGGATATTTTTAAGGTAGAGATAGAGAGATTCTTGATTAGTGTCGGTGTCAGAGGTTATGGGGAGAAGGCAGGAGAATGGGGTTAGGAGGGAGAGATAGATCAGCCGTGATTGAATGACGGAGTAGACTTGATGGGCGGATTGGCCTAATTCTGCTCCTATCACTTATGATGTTATGAAAACTTGTGAAAACCCTATGAACAGTACTACACAAGAACAGGCCATTCGGCCCACAAAATCTCTGCCACACCTGATGCCAAGACTAACTCTTGGCTGCCTGTACCTCGTCCATATCATTGGGCGGCACGGCGGCGCAGCGGTAGAGTTGCTGCCTTACAGCGAATGCAGCGCCGGAGACTCGGGTTCGATCCCGAATACGGGCGCCGTCTGTACGGAGTTTGTACGTTCTCCCCGTGACCTGCGTGGGTTTTCTCCGAGATCTTTGGTTTTCTCCCACACTCCAAAGACGTACAGGTATGTAGGTTAATTGGCTGGGCAAATGTGTGTTAAAAAAAATAAAATTGTCCCTAGTGTGTGTAGGATAGTGTTAGTGTGCGGGGATCGCTGGGCGGCGCGGACCCGGTGGGCCGAAGGGCCTGTTTCCGCGCTGTATCTCTAACTCTAAAAATCAAATTCCTTGCATATCCATGTGCCCATCCAAAAGTCTCTTAAATTCCACACTGGCATCTGCCTCCACCACCATCCCTTGGTGGCAGCTGAGGTTTAAAGACAGACTTTCCCCCACACATCTCCTTTAAACTTTCCCCATCTGGTTTTTGAAGCCCATGCCCTTTGGTTTGTTAACTTTCAGAACGAACCCTTGAGACAAATCGAGCAACTCTGGAGACTCATGTCCTCGGGCAGTTGCCGCCTGACACTAAGCAGACTCTGCTTTTCGTACTACCCCTTATCTCCACCTCGCATAGTCAGTGAGCGGTGAAGATAAAGGAATTCCTGTTTACCATGCTGTACTCCAGCGTGCCACAAATGCTGTGACCAGTTCTGTTTCACCAGATATGTACTATGCTAAATTATTGCTTCCCCCCACCCCCTCCCCACCCCATCTTGTAGGTTGTGTGTCGGTTGCTAGGGAGTATCCAGGCATGATCTTATTTGAAGATAAGACACAAAGTGCTGGAGCAAAGATACTAGAGGAACAGGATAGACCACTCGACCCCAAAAAACCGTAGTACGTCTCGGCGCCATTTTAGGAGGCGTTCCCAAATGTTATAGTCCTGGTTTAGTTTATTGCCAAATGTACCGAGGTACAGTGAAAAGCTTTTGTCGCGTCACGGTGGCGCAGCGGTAGAGTCAGCGGAAAGACAACACATGATTACAATCGAGCCATTCGCAGTGTACAGATACACAATAAAAGGATCAATGCTTAGTGCAAGGTAAAGTCCGATTAAAGATAGTCCGAGGGTTTCCCACGTTGTAGATGGTAGGTCATAGAAACATAGAAAATAGGTGCAGGAGTAGGCCATTCGGCCCTTCGAGCCTGCACCACCATTCATTATGATCATGGCTGATCATCCAACTCAGTATCCCGTACCTGCCTTCTCTCCATACCCCCTGATCCCTTTAGCCACAAGGGCCACATCTAACTCCCTCTTAAATATAGCCAATGAACTGGCCTCAACTACCTTCTGTGGCAGAGAATTCCACAGATTCACCACTCAAATGTGTGAAAAAAAACGTTCTCAGCTCGGTCCTAAAAGACTTCCCCCTTATCCTTAAACTGTGACCACTTGTTCTGGACTTCCCCAACATCGGGAACAATCTTCCTGCATCCAGCCAATCTTCCCAACCCCTTAAGAATTTTGTAAGTTTCTATAAGATCCCCCCTCAATCTTCTAATGGGAGAGGGGTGAAGAGGGAGTGGCCTGGGGTGAGACTGGTCCTTGATTATGCTGCCGGCCTTGAGGTGCAGGCGGGGTCAATGGGAGGGAGGTTGGTTTGTGCGGTTGTCTGGGCTTCGTCCACGATCCTCTTGCGTGGCGACGCTGTTCCCAAACCGCGCCGTGGGGTACACCCCGATAAAAGGCTCGCTTTCGGCGCATCTTTAGGCACTGGTGAGAGTTGTTTGGAGGGCCGGTGAGACAATAGACAATAGGTGCAGGAGGAGGCCATTCGCCCCTTCGAGCCAGCACCGCCATTCAATGTGATCATGGCTGAGGATTGTCATCAAATGTCGCTGCCCGCTTAATTCACCCGCTCTCCCTCTCTCTTTCAGATGACGGGTTTGATTTGGGCGATGCCGTCAATGGTGAAGGTAGGTGCAGCGGTTTCAAATGGACTTGTGCAAATTGTTGGGGGGGTTTTTAAACGTTTTTTAGTAGATACAGTGAACCCTCGTCTTAATAACGGAGCAGAATCGGAGAGAGGGGGGGGAGAACTTCCAGAGATGCTGCCTGTCCCACTGAGTTACTCCGGCATTTTGTGTCCATCTTCTTTGTAACGGAGGCGTGGGTCTTTGCCGTTGCCTTCTCCCGGCTAACAGTCAGCTATTCCACATTCCCCTTGATCTCCACTCCCTTTGCCCTTCTTTCACACCGTACAGTTCCTTATCTCTGTATCTCCCTCTCCCCCTGACATCAGTCTGAAGAAGGGCCCCGACCTGAAACGTCACCCATTCCTTCTCTCCAGTGATGCCGACTGACCCGCTGAGTTACTCCAGCGTTGTGTGCCTGTCTTCTTGACAACGGATATTGGTAATGGTGGACAGACCTACCGACGTTACCCCCGGCTCACACTGCCTCTCCTTGCCCCTTGCAGCTGCCCATGCCACCCCTTGCCCGCACCACCTCCCTTGCCCATTACCGCCCCAGCTCCCCATGCCACCATTTGTCCAGCCTGCCTCCTTGCTCCTTGCAGCTGCCCATGCCATCCCTGGCCCACACCACCTCCCTTGCCCCTTACCGCCCTGATTGACCATGGCACACTGTGCCCATACCGCCACCCTTGCCCCTGATGGCTGCCCATGCCATCCCTGGCCCACACCACCTCCCTTGCCCATTACCACCCTGATCGACCATGCCACACCTTGCCCGTACCACCACACTTGCCCCTTGCAGCTGCCGATGCCATCCCTGGCCCACACCACCACCCTTGCCCCTTACTGCCCTGATTCCCCACTCCACCCCTGGCCCTCTTCCAGTCCAGACCTACTGGCACCACCACCGACCCTATGCCTGCTCTCCAGCGGGCCGCGACTGTCGACCGTCGATCCTCGCCTCTCCCCCCGGCCGCCAGCAGTCCGGGACCGCCAACACGCCCAGATGCCGCAAGAGGACAAATTAATCCGCACTTGAATGGAGTTCAAATCATTAAACTACAGTCTTGTTTCGCCAACAGACAAATACACTCCAACAAAGGCACCTTCTAAGCCAGGAAGCAGGGGTGGTTCAGGTAAAGGCCCATGTGTTTTTAAAAACTTTGTTAATCTTTTACTGAGTTGAATATCTGCTGAAACTTTAGTTTATAGACAATAGACAATAGGTGCAGGAGTAGGCCATTCGGCCCTTCGAGCCAGCACCGCCATTCAATGTGATCATGGCTGATCATTCTCAATCAGTACCCCGTTCCTGCCTTCTCCCCATACCCCCTGACTTCGCTATCCTTAAGAGCTCTATCTAACTCTCTCTTGAATGCATTCAGAGACTTGGCCTCCACTGCCCTCTGACGCAGAGAATTCCACAGATTCACAACTCTCTGAGTCCGTAGCGACCATTGTTTCCCCCACACTGCAACCACCATACACACAGTTTGAGGAAGGATATTCTTGCTGTTGAGGGCGTGCAGCGTAGGTTTACTAGGTTCATTCCCGGAATGGCGGGACTGTCATATGTTGAAAGACTGGAGCGACTAGGCTTGTATACACTGGAATTTAGAAGGATGAGAGGGGATCTTATCGAAACGTATAAGATTATTAAGGGGTTGGACACGTTAGAGGCAGGAAACATGCTCCCAATGTTGGGGGAGTCCAGAACCAGGGGCCACAGTTTAAGAATAAGGGGTAGGCCATTTAGAACGGAGAGGAGGAAAAACCTTTTCAGTCAGAGAGTTGTGAATCTGTGGAATTCTCTGCCTCAGAAGGCAGTGGAGGCCAATTCTCTGAATGCGTTCAAGAGAGAGCTAGATAGAGCTCTTAAGGATAGCGGAGTCAGGGGGTATGGGGAGAAGGCAGGAACGGGGTACTGATTGTGAATATTCAGCCATGATCACATTGAATGGCAGTGCTGGCTCGAAGGGCTGAATCCTGCACCTATTGTCTATTGCCATATTGAGTGGTCAAGAAAGTGGGATAACATAGAACTAGCGTGAATGGGTGATCGATGGTCAGTGTGGAATCAGTGGGGCACAGGACTTGTTTCCATGCTGTCTCCCTAAATTAAATTAGACAATTTCTAAACGTAAAAGATTTACGAGGATGTTGCCAGGACTAGAAGGTCTGAGCTACAGGGAGAGGTTGAGCAGGCTGGGACTCTATTCCTAGGAGCACAGGAGGATGAGGGGTGATCTTATAGAGGTGTATAAAATCATGAGAGGAATAGATCGGGTAAGTGCACAGAGTCTCTAGGCCAGAGTATGGGAAATCGAGGACCAGAGGACATAGGTTTAAGGTGAAGAGGAAAAGATTTAACAGGAATCCGAGGGGTATCGTTTTCACACAAAGGGTGGTGGGTGTATGGAACGAGCTGCCAGAGGAGGTGGTTGAGGCTGGGACTATCCCAGCGTTTAAGAAACAGTTAGGTACATGGATAGGACAGGTTTGGAGGGATAAGGGCCAAATGCAGGCAGGTGTGACTAGTGTAGCTGGGACATGTTGGCCGGTGCGGGCAAGTTGGTCCGAAGGGCCTGTTTCCACACTGTATCATTCTCTGACACTTCCCAAAAAATGGCCAAATGATGCTACCAATTCGAATAACACAAGTTTAAAACACTGCTTAAGATTGCTGTGCAATTCAATAAAACCATGATTGTTTTTTTACATCAGCATTGGATTCAAGTCTAGTTCCCTTCCTTGCCTTTTCCCCAGTTATTTTAACGTACACCTCCTGTTCAAGGGGTACATCTACCCCTTATTAAATCCTTTGCTTCCACCGCCATTTTGACGATCAATGTTCCGAAGACTCGTGATCCTCGTGAGAGAAAAATAGTCCTACCCCCAATCCAAAAATGGACAGCTCCCTTTCTCATCCCATAAGAGGAAACATCCTCTCCGCATTTAGTTAGTTTATTGTCACGTGCACCGAGGTACAGTGAAAAGCTTTTGCTGCGTACTAACTAGTCAGCGGAAAGACTATCTTTGATGACAATCTAGCCAAACGCAGTGTACAGATACAGGAGAAAGGGGATAATGTTTAGTGCACGGTAAAGTCCGATCAAAGATAGTCTGAGAGACTCCGATGGGGTAGATGGGAGGTCAGGACCACTCTCTACTTGGCGATAGGATGGTTCGGTTGCCTGATAACAGTTGGGAAGAAACTGTCCCTGAATCTGGGGGTGTGCGCTTTGACACTTCTGTACCTCTTGCCTGATGGGAGAGGGGAGAAGAGGGAGTGACCGGGGTGAGACTGGTCCTTGATTATGCTGCTGGCCTTGCTGAGGCAGCGTGAGGCGTAGATGGAGTCAATGGAAGGGAGGTTGGTTTGTGCGATGGTCTGGGCTGTGTCCGCAATCCTCTGCGATTTCTTGCGGTCTTGGACGGAGCTGTGCTGTGATGCATCCCGACAAAATGCTTTCTATGACCATCCTGACCTGATGCAGGATCTCTGGGTTGAGTGGCTGTTAGATTTTTAGTTTAGTTTAGAGATATTCGGCTTATACTCGCTGGAATTTAGAAGATTGAGGGGGGATCTTGTAGAAACTTACAAAATTCTTAAGGGGTTGGACAGGCTAGATGCAGGAAGATTGTTCCCGATGTTGGGGAAGTCCAGAACAAGGGGTCACAGTTTAAGGATAAGGGGGAAGTCTTTTAGGACCGAGATGAGAACGTTTTTTTTCACACAGAGAGTGGTGAATCTGTGGAACTGAGGCCAGTTCATTGGCTATATTTAAGAGGGAGTTAGATGTGGCCCTTGTGGCTAAAGGGATCAGGGGGTATGGAGAGAAGGCAGGTACGGGATACTGAGTTGGATGATCAGCCATGATCATATTGAATGGCGGTGCAGGCTCGAAGGGCCGAATGGCCTACTCCTGCACTTATTTTCTATGTTTCTATACGGCACGGAAACAGGCCCTTCGGCCCACCGGGTCCGTGCCGACCAGCGATCCCCGCGCACCAGGGACAATTTACAATGACACCAAGCCGATTAGCCAACAAACCTGTACGCCTTTGGAGTGTGGGAGGAAACCGGAGTACCCGGAGAGAACCCACGCGGGTCACGATGGAGAACGAACAAACTCCGTACAGGCAGCACCCGTAGTGAGGATCGGACCTGGGTCTCCGGCGCTGGGAGGCAGCAACTCTACCGCCGTGTTATTCTTCAGGAGAAGCACTTTCATCCTCAGTCGCATTCTTGCGCCCTCTTCACCCGCCGCCTTTTTAATTTTGCAGGGAAGGACTTTGGAGACAGCGATCTCGCGGATGCAGCCGGTGGTGACTACAATCCCGACAAGACCAATACCAAAGGTGACTACGTCCGTCTCCCAGGGCCACAGTTTAAGAATAAGGGGTGGGCCATTTAGAACGGAGATGAGGAAAAACTTTTTCAGTCAGAGAGTTGTGAATCTGTGGAATTCTCTGCCTCAGAAGGCAGTGGAGGCCAATTCTCTGAATGCATTCAAGAGAGAGCTAGATAGAGCTCTTAAGGATAGCGGAGTCAGGGGGGTATGGGGAGAAGGCAGGAACGGGGTACTGATTGAGAATGGTCAGCCATGATCACATTGAATGGCTCGAAGGGCCGAATGGCCTCCTCCTGCACCTATTGTCTATTGTCCCTCTGGCTGTGGCTGGCTCGACTTTTGCGAGGTTTCCATTTTATATCTTGGCAGCTGATGTGTGAGTGGAAAATATCCCCCCGGAGATAAGCGGGAAGTGTTAGGGAATGCCATTGGTCAAAAATATGTCCTGCCATTCCTTGAATTGTGAAAGGGGAGGTGTCCCTGCAGAACATTAATGGGAGACAGACACAAAATGCCGGAGTAACTCAGCGGGGCAGGCAGCATCTCTGGAGAGAAGGAATGGGTGACGATTCGGGTCGAGACCCTTCCTCAGACTGGATCTGGATGACATCCATATGATGTTGATGTAGAGAGATAAAGAACAATGAATGAAAGATTTGCAAAAAAGTAACGATGATAAAGGAAACAGGCCATTGTTATCTGTTTGTACGGTGAAGACAAGAAGCTGGTGCGACTTGGGTGGGGGAGGGATAGAGAGAGAGAGAGAGGGAATGCCGGGGTTGCTTGAAGTGAGAGAAATCAATATTCATACCACTGGGCTGTAAGCTGCCCAAGCGAAATATGAGGTGCTGTTCCTCCAATTTGTGTTTAGCCTCACTCTGACAATGGAGGAGACCGAGGACAGAAAGGTCAGTGTGGGAATGGGAAGGAGAATTAAAGTGTTTAGCGACCGGGAGATCAGGTGGGTTCAGGCGGGCTGCATCCCAGGGTACTTAAAGAGGTGGCTCTAGAAATGGTGGACGCATTGGTGATCATTTTCCAATGTTCTATAGATTCAGGATCAGTTCCTGTGGATTGGAGGGTAGCTAATATTATCCCACTTTTTAAGAAAGGAGGGAGAGAGAAAACAGGAAATTATACACCAGTTATTCTGACATCGGTGGTGGGGAAGATACTGGAGTCAATTATAAAAGACGAAATAGCGGAACATTTGGATAGCAGTAACAGGATCGTTCTGAGTCAGCATGGATTTACGAAGGGGAAATCATGCTTGACTAATCTTCTGGAATTTTTTTAGGATGTAACTAGGAAAATGGACAGGGGAGAGCCGTTGGATGTGGTGTACCTTGACTATCAGAAAGCCTTCAACAAGGTCCCACATAGGAGATTAGTGGGCAAAATTAGAGCACATGTTATTGGGGGTAAGTCACTGACATGGGTAGAAAATTGGTTGGCAGACAGAAAGCAAAGAGTGGGGATAAATGGGTCCCTTTCAGAATGGCAGGCAGTGACTAGTGGGGTACCGCAAGGCTCGGTGCTGGGACCGCAGCTATTTACAATATACATCAATGACTTGGATGAAGGGATTAAAAGTAACACTAGCAAATTTGCAGATGACACAAAGCTGGGTGGCAGTGTGAACTGTGAGGAAGATGCTATGAGGTTGCAGGGTGACTTGGACAGGTTGTGTGAGTGGGCGGATGCATGGCAGATACAGTTTAATGTGGATAAGTGTGAGGTTATCCACTTTGGTGGTAAGAATAGGAAGGCAGATTATTATCTGAATGGTGTCAAGTTAGGAAAAGGGGACGTACAACGAGATCTGGGTGTCCTAGTGCATCAGTCACAGAAAGGAAGCATGCAGGTACAGCAGGCAGTGAAGAATGCCAATGGAATGTTGGCCTTCATAACAAGAGGAGTTGAGTATAGGAGCAAAGAGGTCCTTCTGCAGTTGTACAGGGCCTTGGTGATACCGCACCTGGAGTACTGTGTGCAGTTTTGGTCTCCAAATTTGAGGAAGGATATTCTTGCTATTGAGGGCGTGCAGCGTAGGTTTACTCGGTTAATTGCGGGACTGTCGTATGTTGAAAGACTGGATCGACTAGGCTTGTATACACTGGAATTTAGAAGGATGAGAGGGGATCTTATTGAAACATATAAGATTATTAAGGGGTTGGACACGTTAGAGGCAGGAAACATGTTCCCAATGTTGGGGGAGTCCAGAACCATGGGCCACAGTTTAAGAATAAGGGGTAGGCCATTTAGAACGGAGATGAGGAAAAACTTTTTCAGTCAGAGAGTTGTAAATCTGTGGAATTCTCTGCCTCAGAAGGCGGTGGAGGCCAATTCTCTGAGTGCTTTCAAGAGAGCTAGATAGAACTCTTAAGGATAGCGGAGTCAGGGGGTACGGGGAGAAGGCAGGAACAGGGTACTGATTGGGAATGATCAATAGACAATAGGTGCAGGTGGAGGCCATTCGGCCCTTCGAGCCAGCACCGCCATTCAATGTAATCATGGCTGATCATTCTCAATCAGTGCCCCGTTCCAATTATTAGCCATGATCACATTGAATGGTGGTGCTGGCTCAGGCCGAATGGCCTACTCCTGCACCTATTGTCTATTATCTATTGTCTCTTGCTCCAGAGTAGGTGAATTGAGGACCAGAGAACCTAGGTTTAAGGTGAAGGGGAAAAGATTTAATAGGAAGCTGAGGGCGGTGGGTGTATGGAGCAAGCTGCCGGAGGAGGTAGTTGAGGCAGGGTCTATCCCAATGTTTAAGAAACAGTTAGACAGGCACATGGATAGGACAGGTTTGGAGGGATATGGACCAAATGCGGGCAGGTGGGACTGGTGTAGCTGGGACATGTTGGCCGGTGTGGGCATTTTGGGCCGAATGGCCTGTTTCCACGCTGTATCGCTCTCTGACTCTCTGCCTAACTGGAATAAGTAACATTGGGTCATGTCTCTTGTTAAGACTGGGTTTTATTTCTTTTTATATAGGGCGTGCAGCTGCGGGCCCTTCTGGAGGTATGTTCCGACTTGGATCAACTGCTTACAATTTGACTGTGCAAACTGTATTTGCCTCTTGCATGGTTTTGATTACTGAAATTGCAAGCATTTTCTTCCCACTCCTTTCCTTTTTTTTCATTTGGGCATTGTTCTAAGTGGGTAGGTAAAACTATTCCACTAATTCTGTCAAGCACACGATGAACTTTAATATGCATGCTTCCCAACTCCAGGGACCCCGGCTTCGATCCTGACCTCCGCGCCGTCTGTATGGAGTTTGCGCGTTCTCCCCTGATAATCTAACTCTCATTTTTATTTTCGTTTCCAGACAACACGCAGGAAACCGAGAAAGGTATGGCCCCCACCCTAACTTTGTGTATATGCATTGGCTGTGAGAAGGAATGGGCGACGTTTCGGGTCCTGTGAGTCAGGGGAGAGGGAGACACGCAGATGTAGAAGGGTGATCAGAGAGCATGTGAGGTGTGAAAAGGACAGATCAAAGCACACGATGACCAAGGAAACGTAGAACGGTTCATTGTTGGCGGAGGGCAAGGTGACAGTCTAATGGGTCAGGCACGATTTGAGAAAGCTAATGGCATGTTGGCCTTCATAACGAGAGGATTTGAGTACAGGAGCAAAGAAGTCCTTCTGCAGTTGTATAGGGGCCCTGGTGAGACCACATCTGGAGTATTGTGATTTATTCACAAAATGCTGGAGTAACTCAGCAGGTCAGGCAGCATCTCGGGAGAGAAGGAATGGGTGACGTTTCGGGTCGAGACCCTTCTTCAGACTGATGTCGGGGGTGGGACAAAGGAAGGATATAGGTGGAGACAGGAAGATAGAGGGAGATCTGGGAAGGGGGAGGGGAAGAGAGGGACAGAGGAACTATCTGAAGTTGGAGAAGTCGACGTTCATACCACCGGGCTGCAAACTGCCCAGGCGAAATATGAGGTGCTGCTCCTCCAATTTCCGGCGGGCCTCACTATGGCACTGGAGGAGGCCCATGACAGAGAGGTCAGACTGGGAATGGGAGGGGGAGTTAAAGTGCTGGGCCACCGGGAGATCAGTTGCGTTAATGCGGACCGAGCGCAGGTGTTCAGCGAAGCGATCGCCGAGCCTGCGCTTGGTTTCGCCGATATAAATAAGTTGACATCTAGAGCAGCGGATGCAATAGATGAGGTTGGAGGAGGTGCAGGTGAACCTCTGCCTCTGGAGTATTGTGTGCAGTTTTGATCTCCTAATTTGAGGAAGGTCCTTGCTATTGAGGTAGGTTAATCCAAAGACGTACAGGTATGTAGGTTAATTGACTGGGTAAATTTAAAAATTGTCCCTAGTGTGTGTAGGATAGTGTTAATGTGCGGGGATCGCTGGGCGGCGCGGACCCGGTGGGCCGAAGGGCCTGTTTTCGCGATGTATCTCTAAATCTAAATCTAAATCCCTGGGATGGAGGGACTGTCATATGAGGAAAGATTGGAAAGACTGGGCTTGTATTCACCGGAGTTTAGAAGGATGATATCCAAAATACGGGATTTCTCGGCTATTACGGAACAGTTGGCAATCCTATCAGCTGCATCCTGACGTGGCCTCCTGTACATCGACGAGACCAAGTGTCGCTAAGGCCTCCTGGATCTCTCCGTTGCCAACTACTTTAAATCCCTTCCCATTCCCACACTGACCTTTCTGTCCTGGGCCTCCTCCACTGCCAGTGTGAGGCCACGAGCAAAACTGGGGGAAGATTTCCAGCATTCCAGTTTGTTTCCCCATTTCATGTCCAGAATCACGTTGTGCTATAGGTGCAGGAGGAGGCCATTCAGCCCTTCGAGCCAGCGCCGCCATTCAATGTGATCATGGCTGATCATTCTCAATCAGTACCCCGTTCCTGCCTTCTCCCCATTACCCCCTGACTCCGCTATCCTTAAGAGCTCTAACCAGCTCTCTCTTGAATGCATTCAGAGAATTGGCCTCCACTGCCTTCTGAGGCAGAGAATTCCACAGATTCACAACTCTCTGACTGAAAAAGTTTTTCCTCATCTCCGTTCTAAATGGCCTACCCCTTATTCTTAAACTGTGGCCCCTGGTTCTGGACTCCCCCAACATTGGGAACATGTTTCCTGCCACTGACGTGTCCAACCCCTTAATAATCTCATACGTTTCGACAAGATCCCCTCTCATCCTTCTAAATTCCAGTGTATACAAGCCTAGTCGCTCCAGTCTTTCAACATATGACGTTGTGCGGCTTCAAGTTTGTATTTGCTGCCATCTTCTGTTGGACCTGTGTACTGTTGTACAGGAAATCGTTCTTCGAGAGAGGGAAATATGGGCACCTTGTGATTCATGTGTCTTTGATGTATGTGTTTTTGAAAAAAAAAGCACTCGTTTAATTAATGCCAAGACCTGATTTTTCTCGAAGTATTTTTGAAATAATGTGCTCAAATTCCTGCCCCCTTTTAAATTTTAAAACTTGCGTGTTTTTGAATTGTGCGCTGCTTTACAGGAATGTAACCCCTGTGGAAAAATGGCAGGTGCCTGCAGTGGGACTACGTATTTTGGTTACAAGATTGGGGCAGCACTGTGTCGAGGCGGGTAGTTGTTGCCTTACAGCGACAGAGACCCAGGTTTTCGATCCCGTCTATGGGCGCCGTCTGCTTGTACGTTCTCCCTGTGACCTGCGTGGGTTTTCTCCGGGTGCTCCGGTTTCCTGCGAAGAACATAGAAACATAGAAACATAGAAAATAGGTGCAGGAGTAGGCCATTCGGCCCTTCGAGCCTGCACCGCCAATCAATATGATCATGGCTGATCATCCAGCTCAGTAACCTGTACCTGCCTTCTCTCCATACCCCCTGATCCCTTTAGCCACAAGGGCCACATCTAACTCCCTCTTAAATATAGCCAATGAACTGGCCTCAACTACCTTCTGTGGCAGAGAATTCCACAGACTCACCACTCTGAGTGAAGAAATGTTTTCTCATCTCGGTCCTAAAAGACTTCCCCCTTATCCTTAAACTGTGTCCCCTGGTTCTGGACTTCCCCAACATCGGGAACAATCTTCCCGCATCTAGCCTCTCCAACCCCTTAAGAATTTTATATGTTTCAATAAGATCCCCCCTCAGTCTTCTAAATTCCAGCGAGTACAAGCTGAGTCTATCCAGTCTTTCTTCATATGAAAGTCCTGCCATCCCAGGGATCAATCTGGTGAACCTTCTCTGTACTCCCTCTAAGGCTAGAATGTCTTTGCTCAGATTAGGAGACCAAATCTGTACGCAATACTCCAGGTGCGGTCTCACCAAGGCCCTGTGAGACAGCAGACATACAGACAGCACCGGCAATAACGATCGAACCCGGGTCTCTGGCGCTGTAAGGCAGCAACTCTACCGCTGGGGCACGTGGTGGTTAATTGGCTGAGGTAAAATTATAAATCATCCCTAGTGCGTAGGGTAGCGTTAGCGTACTGGGTGATCGCTGGTCGGCGCAGACTCGGTGGGCTGAAGCGCCTGTTTTCCACGCTGTGTCTGCAAAGTCAAAAGAAGAACTAATTCGTTTATCTACACTTTTTTGTTTAGCAGGTGGAAACAGCACCTTAGCTGGCATTATCAGTGGCGTCTTGCTGTCTTTGGCAGGCGGGGCGACCAGCTACGTTCTCTATCAAAAGAAGAAACTGTGTTTTAAGATGTCAGGTAGGATCATTTTGCATTGCTGAGCGTTTGATGGCACTGGGCCTGTACTCGCTGGAGTTTAGAAGAATGAGGGGGGAGGGGGCGGGACCTCGACCTCGACCTCATTGAAGTGTACAGAATTGTGAAAGGGCTGGATAGAGTGGATGTGGAGAGGATGTTTCCACCAGTGGGAGAGTCTAGGACCAGAGGCCGCAGCCTCAGAATTAGAGGACGTTCCTTTAAGAAGGAGATGAGGAGGAATTTCTTTAGTCAGAGGGTGGTGAATCTGTGGAATTCTTTGCCACAGAAGGCTGTGGAGGCCAAGTCAATGGATATTTTTAAGGCAGAGATAGATAGATTCTTGATTTGTACGGGAGTCAAGGGTTATGGGAGAAGGCAGGAGAATGGGGCGAGGAGGGAATTTTGGGCACCGTATCTGAGGAAGGATGTGGTGGCTCCGGAGAGGGTCCAGAGGAGGTTTACAAGAGAGATCCCAGGAATGAGTAGGTTAACCTTGTGGAGGCCAAGTCAATGGATATTTATAAGGCAGAGATAGATAGATTCTTGATTATTGCGGTTGTCAGGGGTTATGGGGAGAAGGCAGGAGAATGGGGATAGGAGGGGAGAGATAGATCAGCCATGATTGAATGGCAGAGTAGACTTGATGGGCCGAATGGCCTAATACTGCTCCTATCACATATGACAGCAGGAACGGGGATGTTAACTTATCAATGCAAACCTGCTTTGTGACATCTACGTTCTCCAGAACAAAGCAAACTTGAAGAAATGCAAATCCACTACTTCATCTCAATTCTGTTTCTATTACTTAGGAAATTCGGGCGAACAGAACGTGAAGCAAGATAATGTTCAAGGCCAGAAAGAGGACCCTCAATGTACGTATTCAGTTGTACAATCGTATTAATCTACAATTGACCACCCGTTCACAACAGTACTGTGTTACTAGGTTTACTAGGTTGATTCCCGGAATGGCGGGACTATCATATGTTGAAAGACTGGAGCGACTAGGCTTGTATACACTGGAATTTAGAAGGATGAGAGGAGATCTTATCGAAACGTATAAGATTATTAAGGGGTTGGACACGTTAGAGGCAGGAAACATGTTCCCAATGTTGGGGGAGTCCAGAACAAGGGGCCACAGTTTAAGAATAAGGGGTACGTTCTCCCCGTGACCTGCGTGGGTTTTCTCCGTGATCTTCGGTTTCCTCCCACACTCCAAAGACGTACAGGTTTGTAGGTTAATTGGCGTGGTAAATGTAAAAATTGTCCCTAGTGGGTGTAGGATGGTGTTAACGTGCGGGGATCGCTGGTCGGCGCGGACCCGGTGGGCCGAAAGGGCCTGTTTCCGCGCTTTATCTCTAAACTAAACTAAACACAGACGCAGAGAGACACAAATAAGCAAATGGTTCACAAATTGGACATTGATTGCACATAAAATCTCCTCAAACTACACTCTAAGAGCAACCTTACAAATGCCAATTAACCTACAAACCTGCACGTCTTTGAGATGTGGGAGGAAACCCACGTGGTCACTGGGAGAACGTGCAAACTCTGCACAGAGAGCACCTGAGTTTTTCAGTTTTAGTTTTAGAGACACAGCACGGAAACAGGCCCTTCGGCCCATCGAGTCCACGCCCACCAGTGATCCCCGCAAATTAACACTATCCCCCCCACACACACACACACACACACACACACTAGGGACAATTTACATTTGTACCAAGACAATTAACCTACATACCTGTACCTCTTTGGAGTGTGGGAGGAAACCGAAGATCTCGGAGAAAACCCACGCAGTCACGGGGAGAACGTACAAACTCCGTACAGACGGCGCCCGTAGTCGGGAGCGGACCCGGGTCACGGGCGCTGTGAGGCAGCAGCTCTAACAGCTGTGCCTCTGTGCCTCAATGTTGTTCTACTACCTGCCTCGTCTACTGCCTCTTGCAGCTCGTTCCGTACACCCACCACCTTCTGTGTGAAGGTCCCCAAACATTGAAAGGAAAAACTGTAATCTGACAAATCACTGACGTAGATGCAAAAGCTGTTTAATGTACCTCAAGTAGTATAAGAAAATAACTGCAGATGCTGGTACAAATCGAAGGTATTTATTCACAAAATGCTGGAGGAATGGGTGACGTTTCGTGTCGAGACCTTTCTTCAGCCTCTCCCTGCTGCTACTTTAGTTTCAGTTTATTCGTTTAGTTTTAGTTTTGTTGTCACGTGTACCGAGGTACAGTGAAAAGCCTTTGTTGCGTGCTAACCAGTCAGCAGAAAGACAGCACATGATTACAATCGATCCATTTGCAGTGTGTAGATACATGATAAGTGAATAATGTTTAGTGCAAGGTAAAGTCTGATCAAGGATAGTCCGAGGGTCACCAAAGAGGTAGATAGTAGTTCAGCACTGCTCTCTGGTTGTGGTAGGATGGTTCAGTTGCCTGATAACAGCTGGGAAGAAACTGTCCCTGAATCTGGAGGTGTGCGTTTTCACACTTCTATACCTAGTGCCTGATGGGAGAGGGGAGAAGAGGGAGTGGTCAGGGTGCGACTGGTCCTTGGTTATGCTGCTGGCCTTGCCGAGGCAGCGTGAGGTGTAAACGGAGTCAATGGAAGGCAGGTTGGTTTGCGTGATGGTCCTGGGCTGCGTCCACAGTCAACTTTCTTAAGGTCACTGATGTGTCTATGGTGTCACTGATGGTTTCTATCAAAGATGGACACAAAATGCCGGAGGAGCTCAGTGCTTCAGGCAGCATCTCTGGTGAACATGGATAGGTGAGGTTTTATGGCGGGACCCTTCTTCAGACTGAAATTTGGGGAGGGGGGGGGTTGAAGAGCTCCTGGATACAGGCGTGAAAAGACTAAGACATAGAAACAGAAAATAGGTGCAGGAGGAGGCCATTTGGCCCTTCGAGCCTGCTGATTTTGGATGATCAGCCATGATCATATTGAATGGCCTACTCCTGCACCTATTTACTATGTTTCGTAGGAAAATAACTACAGATGCTGGTTTCTGGATCAGTCTGAAGAAAGGTCTCGACCCGAAACATCACCCATTCCTTCTCTCCAGAGATGCTGCCTGACCTGCTGAGTTACTCCAGCATTTTGTGATACCTTCTATTTACTATGTTTCGATCAGGCATGATTGAATGGCGGAGGAGACTTGATGGGCCGAATGGCCTACTTTCCTGCGCCTATTTTCTATGTTTCTACCGGGCATGATTGAATGGCGGACTAGACTCAATGGGCCGAATGGCCTACTTTCCTGCGCCTATTTTCTATGTTTCTACCGTGCATGATTGAATGGCGGACTAGACTCGATGGGGCGATTGGCCTAATTCTGCTCCTGTCACTTATGAAATCCCTTAAACTGTTTCTCTTTCTGTTTTTCAGCTTACAGTACACTTCTGCAGTCACAGCAGGTGGCCAGCACCTAGGAGATGGCTCAGCAGGAGGGGAAAAATAATCTTGAAGCAAATGGCCGTGGTCCATCGAGACACTTGACGTTCTCCTTCATATTTATCTCCTGCACACTTGCTTGACTTATCTCTGCTTCCGATTTTGTTAACGATTTTGAGTTTTGTTTTTTGAAGCGTGAATTTATTTTCACATCGACTTTTTAAAAAAAATAGAAATGCTAATGTCCCTCCGAACTGCTACTTTTTATACAGTAATACAATTTATTTTCTGTAAATTAATTCTTGTACTTGAGCTGCCCCTTGTTGAACTTTGGCTTTTTACATGTGAGGAGTATTGTGGAGCAAGTGTAACGTGTGCACAGTGGAGGTGTTTCGTTTAGTTCAGAGATACAGCGTGGAAACAGGCCCTTCGGCCCACCGAGTCCATGCCGACCAGCGATCCCCGCGCACTGACACCATCCCCCCCACACAAACACACACACACACACACACCCCCGGGGACAATTTACGATTTTACCAAGCCAATTAACTTTCAGACCTGCGGCACTTTGGAATGTGGGTGGAAACCGGAGCACCTGGAGAAAACCCACGCAGGTCCCGGGGGGGAAACTTGCAATCTCTGTACAAGACAGCACCCGTAGTCGGGATCGAACCCGGGTCCCTGGCTCTGTGGGGCAGCAACTCTACCGCTGCGCCACCGCGCCGCCCAATACACAACCCTGGAGGAGTTGTAGCCATCGGTGATCACAAGCGGCCGAGTATGGTCGTTCTCCTGGTAGGACCTTTCTGTGGGTCTTGAGGAGGTCGAAAAGGCCGATCCTTTTGGCCACATTCTCCCTCCCAATGATCTTGCGGGTGACATCTTTTAATGTGCGGAGACTGTTTCATGAACAGCCACCCCTCGTTCCTTGACACAGATGGGCCTGGGTTCCCCATGGACATGGGCTCCAAGATGAGTGGACACCATTAGGCCCGTCGAGTCTACTTTGCCATTCAATAATCTATCTTTCCCTCTCAACCCCATTCTCCTGCCTTCTTCCCCTACCTAACCTTTGACGCCTTTATGGTAAAGGTAGATCGGCCATGATTGAATGGCGGTGTAGACTTGATGGGCCGAATGGCCCAAATCTACTCCTAGAACGTATGAACGCTGTTAAAGCAGGAAGGATGGGATATCACTGGGGGGGGGGGGGGGGGTTAAGGAAAAGTTCACATGGATGTTGTTGGGATTGGAGGGCCTGAGGTATAAGGAGAAACTGGATCAGTTGAGCATAGAAGCAAAGAGGTCCTTCTGCAGTTGTACAGGGCCCTGGTGAGACCGCACCTGGAGTACTGTGTGCAGTTTTGGTCTCCAAATTTGAGGAAGGACATTCTTGCTATTGAGGGCGTGCAGCGTAGGTTCACTCTGTTAATTCCCGAAATGGCGGGACAGTCATATGTTGAAAGACTGGAGCGACTGGGCTTGTACACACTGAAATTTAGAAGGATGAGAGGGGATCTTATTGAAACATATAAGATTATTAAGGGATTGGACACGCTATTGTGTCCAATTGCGGTGGGTGTCGAATGAACTCCCAGAAGAAGAGGTACAATTAAAACATTACGTTTTTTCGACACGTACACAGGCACAAAAAGTTTGGCATGCAATGGGGCTAACTCGGGTAGGCACCTCGGCAGACATCTGAAGAAGGGTAGCTCCCCGAAACGTCACCTATTCCTTTTCTCCAGAGATGCTGTCTGACCCGTTGAGTTACTCCAGCTTTTTGGGTCCATCTTCGGTTTAAACCAGCATCTGCATTTCCCGTCCCAACACACACAGGCACCTTGGTTGGCACGGACAGGTTGGGCTGTTGCGATCTGTTTCCGTGCTGTATAACTCTTGCTCAACAAACTGAACTCTGAACTATATTCCATTAGCATCAGTGGTAGTGAATTTCGGAAGCTATGTTCATGTGTTCTTTGTGTAGCAGGTGCAACAGGACTAGTTTCTGTCCCGTAAAAGACATGGAGTGCTGTGCATTTGCTGTTTTTGTTTGGTAATCGAGTGTAAATTGGTTGGTTTCTTCATAAACAGAATAATTTTGGTCTTCTTGTGGATTGCTTTTTTTTTAATGTGGGGGTGGGAGAGGGTTTTAGATTTAGAGATACAGCGGGGAAACAGGCCCTTCGGCCCACCGAGTCCGCGCCGCCCAGCGATCCCCGCACATTAACACTATCCTACACACACTAGGGACAATTTTTAGATTTACCCAGTCAATTAACCTACATACCTGTACGTCTTTGGAGTGTGGGAGGAAACCGAAGATCTTGGAGAAAACCCACGCAGGTCACGGGGAGAACGTACAAACTCCGTACAGACAGCACCCGTAGTCAGGATCGAACCTGGGTCTCCGGCGCTGTATTCGCTGTAAGGCAGCAACTCTGCCGCTGCGCCACCGTGCCGCTATCTCACTCCCAAATATGGGACAAGGTGACGTCACCGCTCCCCACGTGACCTCACTCAGCCAGCTGCCACGTGCTCCCGCTCCACCAATGGCGGCCGCCCGGGCCGGCAGCTCCGTTAGGCGGCGCCTGGGCCTCGGGGCCTACACTGTCCGGGCCTACACTGTCCGGGCCTACACTGTCCGGGCCTACACCGTCCGGGCCTACAGCGTCCAGGCCTACAGCGTCCGGGCCTACAGCGTCCGGGCCTACAGCGTCCGGGCCTACAGCGTCCGGGCCTACAGCGTCCGGGCCTACAGCGTCCGGGCCTACACTGTCCGGGCCTACACTTTCCGGGCCTACAACCCCCCCGGGCCTAATAAGGGGCAAATCAATTTAGCCCAAAATACGGGATGTCCCAGCTAATATTTGATCAGTTGGCAACCCTAATGGTTTGGGATGTCAAGGACAAATACAATAAAGTTAAACACAAAATGCTGGAGTAACTCTGCGGGAGAAGCATTATCTCTAGATAGAAGGAATGGGTGACCTTTCTGGTCGAGACCCTTCTTCGGCTAGAGTCTTGGGGAGAGGGAGACACAGAGATAAGGAACGGTAAGGTGTGAAAACGAGTCTTCAGAGAGGATGGAGATCAAGGAAAATGTAGAATAGATCATGGTTAGTTAGGAGAAGGTGAGAACAAAGCAAACAGATCAAATGTAATTGGGGAGAGTCAGGCTGGTCAGAGAACTGGGAAGGGGGGGGGGGAGGGATGGAGAAAGAGATGGGGGGGGGGGAGAGCAAGGATTACTCGAAGTTAGAGAAGTCAATATTCAGAGTGCTGGGGTGTAAGCTGGCCAAGCAAAATATGAGGTGCTATTCTCATTTGAGGCCCAGCGCAAATTGAAGGAACAACACCTCATATTTTGTTTGGGCAGCTTACACCCCACCGTTATGCACATTAACTTGTCTAACTTCAAGTAACCCTGACTCTTTCTCTCCATCCCTCCCCCTTCCCAGTTCTCCTTCCAATCTGACTGTCCCCGATTACATTTGACCTCTACTTTGGTGTCACCTTCCGCTAGCTAACAATGATCTATTACTACGTTTTCCCTTGATTTCCATCCGCCTTGATGTCTCATTTTCATACTATCTCCGTATCTCCCCCTCCCCTGAGTGCCAGTCTGAAGTAGGGTGTCGACCCAAGACGTCCACCCGTTCCTTCTCTCCAGAGATGCTGCCTGTCCCGCTGAGTTACTCCAGCATTTTGTGTCTACCTTCGGTTTAGACCATCGTCTCCAGTTGCTTCCAACGCAATAAAGTCAAGTACAATACTGGGAGCAAACAGAAAGATGCGGAGTGCAGGGTATAGTTCTGGGCATTGCAGCACAGCAGATAGACAAAAAGTGCTGGAGTAACTTAGTGGGACGGTCAGCATCTCTGGAGAGAAGGAACGGGTGACGAAGGGTCTTGACCTGAATCAACAGATATATCAACACATTAGGCTGGAGTAACTCAGCGGGTTGGACAGAATCTCTGGAGAAAAGGAATAAGTGACATTTTGGGTCGAGGCCCTTCTTCAGAATTAATCTAAAGAATGGTCTCGACCCGAAACGTCACCCATTCCTTCTCTCCAGAGATGCTGCCCGTCCCAGCTGAGTTACTCCAGCATTTTGTGTCTTATCTTCGGTTTAAACCAGCATCTGCAGTTCCTTCCTACACGTAGTGTAGCAGTTCCATAGACAATGTCCAATGTCTACAATGGGATAGATGTGAACTCAATGGGACCATAGCACGAGGAAGCCCCATTCAGAAGCCTGTTAACAATACAATACAATATATCTTTATTGTCATTGTACAGGGGTACAACGAGATTGGGAATGCGACTTCCATACGATGCAATAAATTAATTAGCTAGTCGGTATTAATTTAAACAACCCAATGAAACAAATTAGAACAGTTTTAAAACAGAATAAAGTGCAAGTAGATTTGTGCCAGTTCACTGTGCGATGTGATCATCCGGCTCAGCAGGACCGGTTCATAGCAGCTATGGCCCTGGGGATGAAGCTGTTCCTGAGTCTGGAGGTACGGGCGTAGAAGGCCTTGTATCGTCTGCCCGATGGTAGAAGTTCGAACAGACTGTTGCAGGGGTGTGAGGAGTCTTTGTGGATGCTGGTGGCTTTGCTGAGGCATCGTGTGTTGTAGATGCCCTCCAAGGCTGGTAGCTGTGTTCTGATGGTCCTCTGAGCTCTATGGACTACCCGCTGAAGAGCTTTCCTCTCTGCCTCCGTGCAGCTGAGGTACCACACAGGGATGCCATGTGTTAGGATGCTGTCTATGGCGCAGCGGTAGAGGGGGAAAAGCTATTCCTGAGTCTGGTAGGAAAATAACTGCAGATGCTGGTACAAATCGAAGGTATCACAAATTGCTGGAGTAACTCAGCGGGTCGAGACCCGAAACGTTACCCATTCCTTCTCTCCAGAGATGCTGCCTGACCAGCTGAGTTACTCCAGCATTTTGTGATACCTGAGTCTGGTGGTGCGTGCTTTCAAGCTTCTGTACCTTCTGCCGGATGGGAGCGGGGAGAAGGAGGAGTGACCCTGGGTGGGACGTCTTGGATTATGTTGGCTGCCTTTCCAAGTCAGCGTCAAGTGTGGATCGAGTCAATATTGGGAGGTCTGGACGGGGCTACACCTACAAAACTCTCTGCAACATCTTGCGGTCTTGGGCAGAGCTGTTCCTCATCCAGGCTGCTGCGGTGGAAGCCGACAGTGTGCTTTCTACGATGCATCTGTAAAGGTTTGTAGGAGTCATTGGAGACTTGCCGAATTTCATCAGTCTCTTCAGGAAGTAGAAGCTTTAGACTTTAGAGATACAGTGTGGAAACTGAGTCCATGCCGACCAGCGATCACCCCAAGCACTATCCGACATAGAAACATAGAAAATAGGTGCGGGATGAGGCCATTCGGCCCTTCGAGCCAGCCCTGCCATTCATTGTGATCATGGCTGATCATCCACAATCAGTAACCCGTGCCTGCCTTCTCCCCGTCTCCCTTGATTCCGCTAGCCCCTAGCGCTCTATCTAACTCTAACTTTTAAATTCATCCAGTGAATCGGCCTCCACTGCCCTCTGTGGCAGAGAATTCCACAAATTCACAACACCCTGGGTGAAAAAGTGTTTCCTCGTCTCAGTTTTTAAATGGCCTCCCCCTTTATTCTCGAGACTAAAGTGGCCCCTGGTTCTGGACTTCCCCTTGACATCGGGAACATTTTTCCTGCACACCAGGGAATATTTTTACGGAAGCCAATCGACCTACAAACCTGAACGTCTTTTGAGCGTGGGAGGAAACCGGAGCGCCCGGAGAAAACCCACGCAGGCCACGGGGAGAACGTACAAACTCCACGCATGCGGCACCCGCGGTCGGGATCGAACGTGGGTTTCTGGCGCTGTGAGGCAGGCAACTCTACCTTGCTGCCCCACTGTTACTGTGCCTTCTCGCTCGGTCCATTTTGTGACATCATAATTCTGAAGAGTTAACTGACATCACAATCGTCTCTCTCAGGTCATGTCCACCGCCCATGTTTAATTTTAAATCCCATCCAACCGACTCGTTGGCCTCCCAGATCGTCCGCCAACATGCGTGCAATGTGCGGGAGGGTGCCTTTTATTGAGGGCGCTGACCGGAGAAGATCGATATGTTGACACGTCACATCAGCGTTTTGCTTTCAGATCGATAAAGCCGCCGGCGATACCGACTTCACGCAACACACCTTTCCCTTGAATGGAATGTAATTTTGCCTCGATTACCATAGTGATGGAATGCTCTGATGACATCAGCTGCTAGGATTTAAACAGTAACTACACTTGACATTCTCTCACACTCTGTAGTCAGAAATCCCAGCGCCACTCGTAAACACGTTGGACTTAACAATCCAGCACAGCGATCACGGCCCAAATGAGTTTTGGTTTGTAGCGGGTGGCTTGGCAACAAGAGAAGGCCGGATCTTCCAGGTGCCTCCTTAACGCGCTCCATGAGATCCATATAAAGACTGGGAAGGTTTCCATCTTAACAAAGGCTGGCGGTACAATTGCTGATGATGTCAAGCAGTCAGCCAGAGGGGCTGAAGGGATGCAAGACCGCGACCACGAAGACTTCATTTCGGATTGAAAGGATTGCGTGATGAGTAAGTACCCCCTCTTCGGCCAGTGGCAGGGGGTTGTTGATATTTAGCTCGGGAGCTACAGTCGTGGGCGGGCACGGTGGAGCAGCTGCTAGAGTTGCCGCCTCACGATCCCGGCTTCGATCCTGACCGCGGAGTTTGCACATTCTCCCCGTGACCGCGTGGGTTTCCTTCCGCGTCCCAAGGACGCCTAGTTTAGTTTAGTTTCGAGATACAGCCTGGAAACAGGCCCTTCGGCCTACCGGGTCCACGCCGACCAGCGATCCCCGCACATTAACGCTATCCTGCACACACGAGGGACAATTTACATTTATACCAAGCCAATTAACCTCCAAACCTGTAGGCCTTTGGACAATAGACAATAGACAATAAACAATAGGTGCAGGAGGAGGCCATTCGGCCCTTCGAGCCAGTACCGCCATTCAATGTGATCATGGCTGATCATTCTCAATCAGTACCCCGTTCCTGCCTTCTCCCTATACCCCCTAACTCCGCTATCCTTAAGAGCTCTATCTAGCTCTCTCTTGAATGCATTCAGAGAATTGGCCTCCACTGCCTTCTGAGGCAGAGAATTCCACAGATTCACAACTCTCTGACTGAAAAAGTTTTTCCTCATCTCATTTCTAAATGGCCTACCCCTTATTCTTAAACTGTGGCCCCTTGTTCTGGACTCCCCCAACATTGGAACATGTTTCCTGCCTCTAACGTGTCCAACCCCTTAATAATCTTA
This sequence comes from Rhinoraja longicauda, assembly GCF_053455715.1. NCBI lineage: Eukaryota > Metazoa > Chordata > Chondrichthyes > Rajiformes > Arhynchobatidae > Rhinoraja > Rhinoraja longicauda. The sequence continues at coordinate 7,631,099 of NC_135959.1, read as the reverse complement.
TACATTTCGATAAGATCTCCTCTCATCCTTCTAAATTCCAGTGTATACAAGCCTAGTCGCTCCAGTCTTTCAACATACGACAGTCCCGCCATTCCGGGAATTAACCTAGTGAACCTACGCTGCACGCCCTCAACTGCAAGAATATCCTTCCTCAAATTTGGAGACCAAAGCTGCACACAGTGCTCCAGGTGCGGTCTCACTAGGGCCCTGTACAACTGCAGAAGGAGCCCCGTAGTGAGGATCGAACCCGGGGTCTCTGGCGCAGTAAGGCAGCAACTCTACCGCTGCACAAATGTGTTGCTTTGTAGGTTAATCGGCCTCTGAAAATTGTCCCTCGTGTATTAGGGAGTGGATATTAAAGTGGGATAACATAGAACTAGTGAGAACGGTTGATCAAATGTCGGCGTGGACTTTGGGGGGGGAGGGGGAGGGGGGGGGGGAGTTGAAGGCAATGTTTCCTTGCTGTATCTCTAAACTAATTATATCGTTATGAAGTGCAAAACAGGCCCTTCGGCCCGATCAACCCATGCTGACTAAGATACACCATCTATATAGTCCCATTTATCCGCCTTTGAGCCATATCCATATCGTTTCCTGTCCATTTATTTGTCCAAATGTCTTTGTATGTTGTTATTGTACCTGCTTCAAATATTCCTCTGGCTGCTCGTCCCATATATCCACCACCCTCAGTGTGAAAAAGTTGCTGCTCATGTTCTTGTTCACCCTTAACTAGGGGAACTAGTTCTTGATTGCCAACTTGGGGGGGGGGGAGGGGAGAGGGAGGGGGAGAGGGGGGGGGGGGGGAGGTGTGCATTCACCCTATGCATCTATGCAACTCTATAAGATAATAATAATAATAATAATAATAATAATAATAATAATAATAATAATAATAATAATAATAATAATAATAATAATAATAATAATAATAATAATAATAATAATAATAATAATAATAATAATAATAATAATAATAATAATAATAATAATAATAATAATAATAATAATAATAATAATGTATTACATTTATATAGCGCTTTTCATATACTCAAAGACGCTTTACAGGGATTTAGAGAACATAGGGAAGTGAATAAATAGATAAATAAGTAAACGAACAGAGAAAGGAGACAGAAGGTGAGGTGACCTTCAGTGGTTGAAGGCAGTACTGAACAGGTGAGACTTCAGTGATGTTTTGAATGTGGTGAGTGTGGAGGAGTCTCTGACGGTTTGAGGTAGTGAGTTCCATAGGGTGGGAGCAGCGATGGAGAAAGCCCTGTCCCCCCAGGATCTGAGTTTGGTCCGGATGTGGGGGGATAGGAGATTGGCAGCAGCAGAGCGGAGGGTGCAGGTGGGAGTGTGCCTGTGGAGCAGGTCGGTCAGGTAGGATGGGGCCAGGTTATGGAGGGCTTTGTAGGTCATGAGGAGGATTTTGTACTGGATCATCCCTCATTTGAGGAAGGACATCCTTGCTACTGAGACAGTGCAGCGTAGGATCACGAGGTTAATCCCTGGGATGGCGGGACTGTCATATGAGGAAAGATTGGAAAGACTGGGCTTGTATTCACTGGAATTTAGAAGGATGAGGGGGGGGATCTTATTGAAAACGTATAAAATTATAAAAGGACTGGACAAGCTAGATGCAGGAAAAAATGTTCCCAATGTAGTGGGGAGTCCAGAACCACGAGCCACAGTCTGAAAATAAAGGGGAGGCCATTTAAAACTGAGACGAGAAAAAAACCTTTTCACCCAGAGAGTTGCGAATTTGTGGAATTCTCTGCCACAGAGGGCAGTGGAGTCCAATTCAGTGGATGAATTTAAAAGGGAGTTAGATAGAGCTCTTGGGGCTAGCGGAATCAAGGGATATGGGGAGAAGGCAGGCACGGGTTTACTGATTGTGGATGATCAGCCATGATCACAGTGAATGGCGGTGCTGGCTGGAAGGGCCAAACGGCCTCCTCCTGCACCTATTTTCTATGTTTCTATCCCTCGGCCTCTTGCACTCCAAAGAATAAAATCCTAGCTTGCCCATCCTTTCCCGAAAATGCAAGCCCTCGGGACCTGGCAACACGCTCTTAAATTTTCATTGCCCACTTTCCAGAATAATGCCATCTTTCCCGGGGATTAGCAAAATATCGTGGGGGGGGGAGAAAAAAAACAGCAACATCTGTGGAGTGTGAAAGGCTGGGGTCTGGGGGAGCACTGTTGAGTAGAGGGACATAGGCAGGTACATAGTGCCTTGAATCTGGCGCCACAGGTAGATGTGGTGGTCAAGTAGGCTGTGTCAGGTACATTGGCCTTCGCCGGTCAAGGTATTAGGTTTGCTATTGGGAGTTTTGGAAGTTGAGATGTTATGTTACAGTGTTTGGTGAGGCCACAACTGGAGTGTTGTGCTCAGTTTTGGTCACCTTTGCTATAGCAAATGTTGTTGTTAAGCCTGGACATAGTGCAGAGAAGATTTACAAGGATTTTGCCAGGTCTTGGGCTACAGGGAGAGATTGGGAAGGCGAGGACCTTATTTTTTAGATTTTTTAGATTTAGAGATACAGCGCGGAAACAGGCCCTTCGGCCCATCGGGTCCGCGCCGCCCAGCGATCCCCGCACATTAACACTATCCTACACACACTAGGGACAATTAAAAAAAAAAAAAATTGCCAAGCCAATTAGCCTACATACCTGTACGTCTTTGGAGTGTGGGAGGAAACCGAAGATCTCGGAGAAAACCCACGCAGGTCACGGGGAGAACGTACAAACTCCGTACGGACGGCGCCCGTAGTCAGGATCGAACCTGAGTCTCCGGAGCTGCATTCGCTGTAAGGCAGCAACTCTACCGCTGCGCCGCCGTGCCGCCTTGGAGTACAGGAGGATGAGGAGTGATCTCATAGTGGTGTGCAAGATCATGAGGGAAATAGTGTGGATGCACAGACTCTTTTACCCAGAGTAGGGGATTCACAAACCAGAGGACATAGGTTTAAGATGAGAGGTGAAAGATTCCACAGAAACCTGAGAGGCAACTTCTTCACACAGAGGGTGGAGGGTATATGGAACGAGCTACCAGAGATGGCAGTTAAGGCAGATACTATAACAACATTTAAAAGACATTTGGACAGGAACATGGATTGAGGGATATGGGCCAAACATGGGCAGGTGGCTGGTGGAGTTCCGCGAGGGTCGGTGCCATCGGCGCTACTCTTCACGGTGTACATTAATGATTTGGACGAGGGGATTGAAGGCCTTGTGGCAAAGTTTGCGGATGATACGAAAATAGGTGGAGGGGCTGGCAGTGTAGTGAAAGCAGGGACTCGTGGGCAGGCTGGGAGAGTGGACAGAGAAGTGGCAGATGGAATATAGTGCAGCAAAGTGTGGAGTCACGCATTTTGGCAGTAGGAATAAAGGCGCAGACTATTTTCTAAATGGGGTAAGAATCCAGAAATCGGAGGTGCAGAGGAATTTGGTAGTGCTGGTGCAGGAGTCCCAAAGAGTTAATCTGCAAGTCAAATCAGTAGTAGCCTCAGAAGGCAGTGGAGGCCAATTCTCTGAATGCATTCAAGAGTGAGAGCTAGATAGAGCTCTTAAGGATAGCGGAGTCAGGGGGTATGGGGAGAAGGCAGGAACGGGGTACTGATTGAGAATGATCAGCCATGATCACATTGAATGGCGGTGCTGGCTCGAAGGGCCGAATGGCCTACTCCTGCATCTATTGTCTATTGTAAAGAAAGCAAACTCAATGCTGGCATTCATTTCAAGAGGGCTTTTATACCAAAACAGGGACGGAATGTTGAGAATCTCTAAAGCGCTGGTAAGGCCACATTTGGAATATTGTGAGAAGTTTTGTGCACCGTATCTGAGGAAGGATGTGCTGGCTCTGGAGAGGGTCCAGAGGAGGTTTACAAGAATGATCCCGGGAATGAGTGGGTTAAACTATGATGAGCGTTTGACAGGCACTGGGCCTGTGCTCGCTGGAGTTTAGAAGAATGAGGGGGGGACCTCATTGAAACTTACAGAATAGTGAAAGGCTGGGATAGAGTGGATGTGGAGAGGATGTTTCCACCAGTGGGAGAGTCTAGGACTAGAGGTCATAGCATCGGAATTAAAGGACGTTCTTTTCGGAAGGAGATGATGAGGAGACATTTCTTTAGTCTGAGGGTGGTGAATCTGTGGAATTCTTTGCCACAGAAGGCTGTAGAGGGCAAGTCAGTGGATATTTTCAAGGCAGGGATAGATAGATTCTTGATTAGTACAGGTGTCGGAGGTCATGGGGAGAAGGCAGGAGAATGGGGTTAGGAGGGAGAGATAGATCAGTCACGATTGAATGGTGGCATAGACTTGATGGGCCGAATGGCCTAATTCTACTCCTCTCCCTTATGACCTTATGAGTTGGGGCAAATGATGATGGGACATCTTGGTCGGCGTTTTTTAATCACTTCATCAAACCAATGGTGGTCTAAATGTCTATTGATTTTTTTTCCTCCTGAGAACTGAAAGAACTTGTTTGATGGGAAATGAGTCCGTGCCTACAAAAGAAAAGAAAATTGGTAGTAATCGGAAATAATTCACATGGGGGAACACAAAGTAACAGCTATCACATTGACCATGCATGAAGCTCCATTTGGTATTGGTATTATTGTTGTCATGTGTAATGAGATACAATGAAAATCTTTGCATGGTATCCAGGCAATTCATAGCGTACATGGGTACAATCGAATCATACTTGAGAACAACAGAGCGGCAGGGTGGTGTAGTGGCAGAGTTGCTGCCTTACAGCGCCAGGGACCCGGGTTCGATCCTGACTACGGGCGCTGTCCGTACGGAGTTTAGCACGTTCTCCCCGTGACCTGCGTGGGTTTTCTCCGAGACCTTCGGTTTCCTCCCGCACTCCAAAGACGTACAGGTCTGCGGGCTAATCGGCCGGGTGTAACTGTACAATTGCCCCTATTGTGTGTAGGGTGGTGTTAACATGCCGGGATAAATGGCCGGTGCGGATTCGTCGGGCCGAAGGGCCTGTTTCGGCGCTGTAACTGAAGTAAACTAAACTAAACTAAACAGGTAGTGCAAATAGACAATAGACAATAGGTGCAGGAGTAGGCCATTCGGCCCTTCGAGCCAGCACCACCATTCAATGTGATCATGGCTGATCATTCTCAATCAGTACTCCGTTCCTGCCTTCTCCCCATACCCCCTGACTCCGCTATCCTTAAGAGCTCTATCTAGCTCTCTCTTGAATGCATTCAGAGAATTGGCCTCCACTGCCTTCTGAGGCAGAGAATTCCACAGATTGGCAACTCTCTGACTGAAAAAGATTTTCCTCATCTCCGTTCTAAATGGCCTACCCCTTATTCTTAAACTCTGGCCCCTGGTTCTGGACTCCCCCAACATTTGGAACATGTTTCCTGCCTCTAACGTGTCCAACCCCTTAATAATCTTAAACGTATGACAGTCCCGCCATTCCGGGAATTAACCTAGTAAACCTACGCTGCACGCCCTCAATAGCAAGAATATCCTTCCTCAAATTTGGAGACCAAAACTGCACACAGTACTCCAGGTGCGGTCTCACTAGGGCCCTATACAAATTCAGAAGGACCTCTTTGCTCCTATACTCAACTCCTCTTGTTATGAAGGCCAACATTCCATTGGCTTTCTTCACTGCCTGCTGTACCTGCATGCTTCCTTTCAGTGACTGATGCACTAGGACACCCAGATCTCATTGTACGTCCCCTTTTCCTAACTTGACACCATTCAGATAATACTCTGCCTTCCTATTCTTATCACCAAAGTGGATAACCTCACACTTATCCACATTAAACTGCATCTGCCATGCATCCACCCACTCACACAACCTGTCCAAGTCACCCTGCAACCTCATAGCATCTTCCTACCACCACCCAGCTTTGTATCATCTGCAAATTTGCTAATGGTACTTTTAATCCCTTCATCCAAAATGAGGAAGGAAGCGGCATGCAGAATTTCTTTTGTCAGAGGGTGGTGAATCTGTGGAATTCAATGCCACAGGTGGCTGTGGAGGGCAAGTCAATGGATATTTTTATGGTGGAAATGGACAGATTCTTGATTAGTAAGGGTGTCAGGGGTTATGGGGAGAAGGCAGGAGAATGGGGTTGAGAGGCCACGAATGAATGTCGGAGTAGACGATGGGCTAAATGGCTAATTCTGCTACTGTAACTGATGGACTTGTGAACTTGTAGCTACAGAAATACAATACAATATATCTTTATTGTCATTGTACAGGGGTACAACGAGATTGGGAATGCGCCTCCCATACGATGCAATAAATTAATTAGCTAGTCAGTATTAATTTGAACAACTGTAGATTAGTGTAATGGTGTCACTCATGTTACGTGTCATGCTATTTTTAGCTTTTGAGTGACAACTGCTTGGGTGATTCGGGTTAGTGTAAGTGGAACGTGCTGGCGTGAGGTCGTGCTTGCGATGTAGTTAATAAAGTCGTTGGATCATTATCCAGGTGTAAGGCTTCTGTTATTATACGGTCAGCACAACATGGTGTCAGAAGTGGGATACGAACCCACGCCTCCAATTGGAGACAAATTAGTGAAACAAATTAGAAACATTTTTAAAACAGAATAAAGTGCAAGTAGATCTGTACCGGTTCACTGTGCGATGTGACCATCCGGCTCAGCAGGACCGGTTCATGGCAGCTATGGCCCTGGGGATGAAGCTGTTCCTGAGTCTGGAGGTACAGGCGTAGAAGGCCTTGTATCGTCTGCCCGATGGTAGGAGTTCGAACAGACTGTTGCAGGGGTGTGAAGAGTCTTTGTGGATGCTGGTGGCTTTTCTGAGGCATCGTGTGTTGTAGATGCCCTCAAAGGCTGGTAGCTGTGTTCCGATGGTCCTCTGAGCTCTATGGACGACAGGTTTATTTTTTAAAGTGCAAGGGCTGCAACGAGGTAGGTTGGGAGATCAGGAGTACATCCGTAGCTTATGAGAGGTCTGTTCAAGGGTCTGCCGACGGCGGGGAAGAAGCTGCTTCTGTATTCACAAAATGCTGGAGTAACTCAGCAGGTCAGGCAGCATCTCAGGAGAGAAGGAATGGGTGACGTTTCGGGTCGAGACCCTTCTTCAGACTGATGTCGGGGGCGGGGCAAAGGAAGGATATAGGTGGAGACAGGAAGACAGTGGGAGATCTGGGAAGAGGGAGGGGAAGAGAGGGACAGAGGAACTATCTAAAGTTGGAGAAGTCGATGTTCATACCACCGGGCTGTAAGCTACCCAAGCGAAATATGAGGTGCTGTTCCTCCAATTTCCGGTGGGCCTCACTATGGCACTGGAGGAGGCCCATGACAGAAAGGTCAGACTGGTAATGGGAGGGGGAGTTGAAGTGCTCGGCCACCGGGAGATCTGGCTGTTTGTGCTTTGAAGCCTGTGTGTCTTCTGCCTGACGGGAGAGGGGAGAGGAGAGAATGACTGGGGTGTGGGTGGTCTTGGCTGGTTTCCCAGGGCAATATGTAGAGTAGATGGAGTCGATAGGTGGGGCGGAGGTGATCTGAATGATGCTGTGTCTACAACTCGTTGCCATTTCTTGCCGTCTTGGGCAGAGCAGTTGCCCAGACTAGGCTGCGATGCGTCCCGATAGATAGACACACACAAAAAGCTGGAGCAGATCAGCGAGACATTCAGTTGAACAGGGCCCTAGTGAGACCGCACCAGGAGTACTGTGCGCAGTTTTGGTCTCCAAATTTGAGGAAGGATATTCTTGCTGTTGAGGGCGTGCAGCGTAGGTTCACCAGGTTAATACCCGGAATGGCGGGACTGTCATATGTTGAAAGACTGGAGCGACTAGGCTTGTATACACTGGAATTTAGAAGGATGAGAGGGGATCTTATCGAAACATAAGATTGGACACGTTAGAGGCAGGAAACATGTTGCCAATGTTGGGGGAGTCCAGAACCAGTGGCCACAGTTTAAGAATAAGGGGTAGGCCATTTAGAACTGAGATGAGGAAACAAAATTTCAGTCAGAGAGGTGTAAATCTGTGGAATTATCTGCCTCAGAAGGCAGTGGAGGCCAATTCTCTGAATGCATTCAAGAGAGAGCTAGATAGAGCTCTTAAGGATAGCGGAGTCAGGGAGTATGGGGAGAAGGCAGGAACGGGGTACTGATTGTGAATGATCAGCCATGATTACATTGAATGGCGGTGCTGGCTCGAAGGGCCGAATGGCCTACTCCTGCACCTATTGTCTATTGTCTATTGACATGCAGGTGCTTTCTATGGTGCATCTGTAGAAGTTGGTGAGAGTTATTGGCGACCTTCCTTCGTTACCTGAGGAATTAGAGGGCCCCCACCAAGTCGACACACTAGGACTACCCCACACGCACTAGGGACAATTTACAATTTTTACTGAAGCCAATTGACCTACATACCTGTACGTCACTGGAGAAAAAGGATGGGAGACGTATTGCGTCAGAACTCTTCTTCAGTTTAGTTTAGAGATACAGCGCGGAAACAGGCCCTTCGGCCCACCGTGTCCGCGCTGACCGGCGATCCCTGCATACTAACACTATCCTACACACGCTAGGGACAATTTACAATTTTTTTAAACTGTAGCCATTTAGCCTGCACACCTGTATGTCTTTGTAGTGTGGGAGATATCGACATAGACGTAGACATAGAAAATAGGTGCAGGAGGAGGCCATTTGGCCCTTCGAGCCACCACCACCATTCATTGTGATCATGGCTGATCATCCACAATCAGTAACCCGTGCCTTCCTTCTCCCTATATCCCTTGATTCCACTAGCCCCTAGAGCTCTATCCAACTCTCTTTTAAATTCATCCAGTGAATTGGCCTCCACTGCCCTCTGTGGCAGAGAATGCCACAATTTCACAACTCTCTGGGTGAAAAGGTTTTCTTCTCACCTCCGTTTTAAATGGCCTCCCCTTTATTCTTGGACTGTGGCCCCCTGGTTCTGGACTCCCCCAACATTGGGAACGTTTTTTCTGCGTCTAGCTTGTCCAGCCCTTTAATAGTTTTATACGTCTCTATAAGATCCCCTCTCATCCTTCTAAACTCCAGTGAATACAAGGGAGGGAACAAGAGCACCCGGGGAAAACCCTCGCCGGTCACGGGGGGAGAACGTGCAAACTCCATACTGACAGCACCTGCAGTCGGGATCGAACCCGGGTCTCTGGCGCTGTGAGGCATCAACTCTACCGCTGTGCCACCCCATCATCAGCCCCTGGGGGTGATAACGATGATTTATTGTCACAACTACTTAGGTACAGTGAAATTCTTTGTCTTGGGTGCAAACCAGCAACATCATACTGTAGGTACGCACGATCTTGGATAAGTACAAACGTGCGACGATTGTACGTTTCTGGAGCCAACAATGTTTCAAGGTTCTTGTGAGAACATATATAATCTCTGTAATGACTGTGTAAGAAGGAACTGCAGATGCTAGTTCACACTGAAGGTAGACACAAAATGGCGGAGTACCTCAGCGGGACAGGCGGCATCTCGGGAGAGAAGGAATGGGTGACGTTTGGGGTCGAGGCCCTTCTTCAAAAATAAACCTAACACCATGAATCCGCAGCCACTCAATACCGTAAGGAAATCTTCCTTTGATTAACACGGTGGCGCAACGGTAGAGTTGCTGCCTCACAGCGCCAGAGACCCGGGTTCGACCCTGACCACGGAAGCTTGCCTGCACGGAGTTTGTACGTTCTCCCCGTGACCTGCGTGGGTTTCGCCCGGGATCTCCGGTTTTCCTCCCGCTCTCCAAAGACGTAGTGGTTTGTAGGTTGATAGGCTTGGTATAAATTGTAAACTGTCCCCAGGGAGTGTTAATGTGCGGGGATTGCTGGTCGGTGCGGACCCGATGGGCCGAAGGGCCTGTTTCCGCGCTGTATCGCTAAACTATCTCCAAACGAAACGCGCTTGCTTGCACGCTGTTACCAGCTCAAGAGCCAGTTTATATTTCAGGTCTAGTTCCTAGTTTATCTTAACAAAAGGCTTCTCCGTGTTTGCTGTAGATTTGATCTTTTTGGTTCCAGGGAAGATTCGGCAAGTATTTCCTCATTACTCTGTTACGACTCTCAAATAGTAGTTTTCTATTGACGAATGACTGCAGTAAATATTTACCCTTTTGCGCTGAGTCTTTGTATGGAATGAACTCTTTGTTTCACTGCCTTGATCCAAGGCCATCTTTGCTCCTGGATTACATATTCATTTAAAAAATTCACCACTGTTCTTTTGAACAATTTTGGTTCACTTCGAAAATAGACACAAAAAGCTGGAGTAACTCAAAGGGTCGGACAGCATCTCTGGAAAAAAATGGAATAGGTACATTATAGAAGTTGGGAGGTCATGTTGTAGTTGTACGAGACTTTGGTGAGGTCACATTTAGAATACTGTGTTCAGTTCTGGGCACCGTGTTATAGGAAAGATGTCGTCAAGCTGGAAAGAGTACAGAGAAGATTTACGAGGATGTCTTTTTTTGGAGATACAGCGCGGAAACAGGCCCTTCGGCCCACCGAGTCCGCGCCGCCCAGCGATCCCCGCACATTAACACTATCCTACACACACTAGGGACAATTTTTCCATTTATCCAGTCAATTAACCTACATACCTGTACGTCTTTGGAGTGTGGGAGGAAACCGAAGATCTCGGAGAAAACCCACGCAGGTCACGGGGAGAACGTACAAACTCCGTACAGACGGCGCCCGTGGTCAGGATCGAACCTGAGTCTCCGGCGCTGCATTCGCTGTAAGGCAGCAACTCTACCGCTGCGCCACCGTGCCGCCCGATGCCAGGACTAGAGGGTGTGAGCTACAGGGAGAGGTTGAGTAGATTGGGACTCTATTCCTTAAAGTGCAGGAGGATGAGCGGTGATCTTATAGAGGTGTATAAAATCATGAGAGGAATAGATCAGGTAGATGCACAGTCTCTTGCCCAGAGTAGGGGAATCGAGGACTAGAGGACATAGGTTTAAGGTGAAGGGGAAAAGATTTAATAGGAATCTGAGGGGTGACTTTTTCACATAAAGGACGGTGGGTGTACGGAACAAGCTGCCAGGGGAGGTAGTTGAGGCAGGGACTATCCCATGATTTAAGAACTAGTTAAACAGGTACATGGATAGGACAGGTTTGGAGGGATATGGGGCTAGTGTAGCTGGGACATTGTTGGCCGATGCGGGCAAGTTGTGTCGAAGGGCCTGTGTTGTTCCACACTGTATCACTCTGTGACTCCATGACTAGGTGACGATTTGGGTCAAGACCCTGCTTCGGATTTAAGGGTCTGAAGAATGGTTCCGACCCAAAAAACCATTACCCATCCATTTTCTCCGGAGATGCTGCCTGACCCGCTGAGACACTCCAGCACTTTGTGTCTATCTTTGGTTTGTTTGAATCTTTCCTTTGTAGCGCGTTGATAAAGGCCCGAAATAAAGGCAAGGAGCCTGGTATTTCGGGAACGTTATATTTTATTGTATCTCGGTTATCGGACGGGTCGAGTCTGCCGGAATGGCTTGGCGCCCAAACCTTGTCCTTATATACCTGGTCCCGGACCGCCTCCCTGGACTGGTCCATTCCCGTGCCGAGGGGTCGGTAGAAGTATGGCCCGACCCTTGGGAGCCGCCACACCTTCACTCTTAGTTTAGTTTGGAGATACGGCGTGGAAACAGCGTGCCAAGTCCGCGCCGACCATCGATCGCCCTGCATCACACTCGTTCTACGTCACCCCACTTCCTCGTCCACACTGGGGGCGATTTACAGAGGGCCAATTAACCTGCAAGCCCACATCTTTGGGGTGTGGGAGGAATCCAGTGCACCCAGAGGAAACCCACGCGATCACAGGGAGAACTTTCAAATCCACACAGACAGCAGCCGAGGTCAGATTCGAACCCGGGTCTCCGGTGCAGCAAGGCAGGCAGTGGCTCTACCAGCTACACCACCACCGTGCTGGCCTAATCAATTTCTCATGGAGTCATAGAGTCATAGAGTGATACATTGCGGAAAGACTGGAGCGACTAGGCTTGTATACACTGGAATTTAGAAGGATGAGAGGGGATCTTATCGATACGTATAAGATTGTTAAGGGGTTGGACACGTTAGAGGCAGGAAACATGTTCCCAATGTTGGGGGAGTCCAGAACAAGGGGCCACAGTTTAAGAATAAGGGGTAGGCCATTTAGAACTGAGATGAGGAAAAACGTTTTCAGTCAGAGAGTTGTAAATCTGTGGAATTCTCTGCCTCAGAAGGCAGTGGAGGCCAAGTCTCTGAATGCATTCAAGAGAGAGCTGGATAGAGCAATTAAGGATAGCGGAGTCAGGGGGTATGGGGAGAAGGCAGGAACGGGGTACTGATTGAGAATGATCAGCCATGATCACATTGAATGGTGGTGCTGGCTCGAAGGGCCGAATGGCCTACTCCCGCACCTATTGTCTATTGTCTATTGAAACAGGCCCTTCGGCCCAACTCGCCCACACCGGCCAACAATGTCCCAGCTACCCTAGTCCCACCTACCCTAGTCCCCCACCCGCCTGCACTTGGTCCATAAACCCTTCAAACCTGTCCTATCCATAAACCCACGCAGGTCACGGGGAAAACGTACAAACTCCGTACAGACGGCACCTGTGGTCGGGATGGAACCCGGGTCTCCTGGCACTGCATTCGCTGTAAGGCAGCATCTCTACCGCTACCATTGTTTCTCCTAATTGTTTTGTATTGGTGCCCTGCTTGGCCTTCTGTTGAGCAAAGCCTCATTGGGGATGGGAACACGGGACCGGCGGTGGGATCACGTTGAAAGTGGCGGAGGTGTTGGTGAGGGGTGTGTTGGGTTGCGGAGGGGTTGAGGGTTTAGAGGCCAGGGAACTCAATCCTTGCTCCATCTGGTGGAAGGGGGAAACAAGAGCCGAACCACGAGGCACAGTGGAGACACCAGTGAGGGATCCATCTCCGCTCGAAGGGCCGAATGGCCTCCTCCTGCACCTATTTTCTACGTAACAGTGGGGAAACTCCGTTAACCAAAGAGGACATGTTGTGCTGTGGCGCAGTGGGTAGAGTTGCAGCGCCGGAGGCCCGGGTTTCGATCCCGACCGGGGGTGCTGTCTGTACGGAGTTTGTACGTTCTCCCCATGACCCGCGCGGGTTTTCTCCGAGATCTTCGGTTTCCTCCCGCACTCCAAAGACGCACAGGTTTGTCGGTTAATTGGCTTGGTGTTTATGTAAATTGTCCCTTGTGTGCGTAGGATAGCATTAGTGTGCGGGGATTGCTGGTCGGTGCGGACTCAGTGGGCCGAAGGGCCTGTTTCCGTGCTGTATCTCTAAAACCAAAACAAAATCTTGGATAGACACAAAAAGCTGGAGTAACTCAGCGGGTTAGACAGCATCTCTGGAGAAAAGGAATAGGTGCCGTTTTGGGTCGAGACCCTTCTTCGGACTGAGAGCTGGGGGAAAGGGAACTAGAGATATTGACGGTGATAGACATTAGACAATAGGCAATAGGTGCAGGAGGAGGCCATTCAGCCCTTCGAGCCTGTACGCACCGCCATTCAATGCGATCATGGCTGATCACTCTCAATCAGTACCCCGTTCCTGCCTTCTCCCCATACCCCCTCACTCCGCTATCCTTAAGAGCTCTATCCAGCTCTCTCTTGAAAGCATCCAACGAAACTGGCCTCCACTGCCTTCTGAGGCAGAGAATTCCACACCTTCGCCACTCTCTGACTGAAAAAGTTCTTCCTCATCTCCGTTCTAAATGGCCTACCCCTTATTCTTAAACTGTGGCCCCTTGTTCTGGACTCCCCCAACATTGGGAACATGTTTCCTGCCTCTAATGTGTCCAATCCCCTAATTATCTTATATGTTTCAATAAGATCCCCCCTCATCCTTCTAAATTCCAGTGTATACAAGCCCAATCGCTCCAGCCTTTCAACATACGACTGTCCCGCCATTCCGGGAATTAACCTAGTGAACCTACGCTGCACGCCCTCCATAGCAAGAATATCCTTCCTCAAATTTGGAGACCAAAACTGCACACAGTACTCCAGGTGCGGTCTCACCAGGGCCCGTACAACTGTAGAAGGACCTCTTTGCTCCTATACTCAACTCCTCTTGTTATGAAGGCCAACATTCCATTGGCTTTCTTCACTGCCTGCTGTACCTGCATGCTTCCTTTCATTGACTGATGCACTAGGACACCCAGATCTCGTTGAACTCCCCCTCCTCCTAACTTGACACCATTCAGATAATAATCTGCCTTTCTATTCTTACTTCCAAAGTGAATAACCTCACACTTATCTACATTAAACTGCATCTGCCATGTATCCGCCCACTCACACAACCTGTCCAAGTCACCCTGCAGCCTTATTGCATCTTCCTCACAATTCACACTACCCCCCAGCTTAGTATCATGTGCAAATTTGCTAATGGTACTTTTAATCCCTTCGTCTAAGTCATTAATGTATATCGTAAATAGCTGGGGTCCCAGCACCGAACCTTGCGGTACCCCACTGGTCACTGCCTGCCATTCCGAAAGGGACCCATTTATCCCCACTCTTTGCTTTCTGTCTGTCAACCAATTTTCTATCCATGTCAGTACCCTACCCCCAATACCATGTGCTCTAATTTTGCCCACTAATCTCCTATGTGGGACCTTGTCGAAGGCTTTCTGAAAGTCGAGGTACACCACATCCACTGACTCTCCCCTGTCAATTTTCCTAGTTACATCCTCAAAAAATTCCAGTAGATTTGTCAAGCATGATTTCCCCTTCGTAAATCCATGCTGACTCGGAATGATCCTGTTACTGCTATCCAAATGCTCAGCATTTCGTCTTTTATAATTGACTCCAGCATCTTCCCCACCACTGATGTCAGAC
>NC_135959.1:7543065-7615757 GCF_053455715.1 Rhinoraja longicauda | reverse complement strand
TTGCCCGCTGCGGTTCCCAGCCCAGATACGTTCACACTTGTAAACCACACACCGCTGGGGACTGGAGGGGAGGGGAGGATGTTTTAGACTCCATAGTAGGAACAGAGAGAGAGAGAGAGAGAGGGAGAGAGAGAGGGGGGGAGAGAGAGAGAGGGAGCAAGTGTGAGAGAGAGAGAGAGCGAGAGAGGGTGAGAGAGAGAGAGAGAGAGAGAGAGAGAGAGAGAGAGGGAGAGAGGGGGAGAGGGGGGAGAGGGGGGAGAGAGAGAGGGAGAGAGAGAGAGCAAGAGTGAGAGAGAGAGGGAGAGAGAGAGAGAGAGAGAGAGGAGAGAGAGGGGAGAGGGGGGAGAGGGGGGAGAGAGAGAGAGAGAGAGAGAGAGAGAGAGTGGAGAGAGAGAGAGAGAGAGAGAGAGAGAGAGAGAGAGAGAGAGAGAGAGAGAGAGGAGAGAGAGAGAGAGAGAGAGAGAGAGAGAGAGGAGAGAGAGAGAGAGAGAGAGAAGAGAGAGAGAGAGGCACCTCTTCACACCAGCACCCTGTGTGCTTGCTTTATATTCTGACTGAGACAGGTCAGCGGTGCAAGTTTGTGTTTTGCACCGTGAATATATCTGGTGGGGAAAAGTGGAGGCAGAGAATTCACAGATTTACCACTCTCTGACTGAAAAAAGTTTTTCCTCATCTCCGTTCTAAATGGCCTACCCTTATTCTTAAACTGTGGCCCCTTGTTCTGGACTCCCCCAACATTGGGTACATGTTTCCTGCCTCTAATGTGTCCAACCCCTTAATAATCTTATACGTTTCGATAAGACCCCCTCTCACCTTCTAAATTCCAGTGTATACAATTCACCGAACGTTGTGCAGAGTTTTAGTGCTTGCAATCTGTGGCTGAAATAGATGCCTAAAATACCACATTTAGATTTTAAACCAGTGTGCTGTGACTGCTAAATTACAACTAATTAAACAGTGATTTCTACACATTATAAGCTGGAGTAACTCAGCAGGTCAGACAGCATCTCAGGAGAGAAGGAATGGGTGACGTTTCGGGTCGAGACCCTTCATTATAAGCAATAAGCAATGACTACTAAAGTATCACTATTCATCTGAAACCAGAACAGTGTGACATTTTACAAAACTGATTGAGACCGGAAGATTGTTGGGTTTGATTTGGGAGCAGAGCTTTTCCATTAGAATTGCCCTCTGCTGCTCCTGGACTTATAGTTTTGTCTCTTTACTGTTTTCACAGAGGTGAAAACCATGAGTGGAAATAGGTAGAGTTATAGCACAGAGACTTATACCCAGGGTCGAGGAATCAAGAAACACGAGGGCAAAGGTTCAAAGTGAGAGGGGCAAAATTTAATAGGGACCCGAGGGCATTTTTTGTTCACTCAGAGGGTGTTGGGTGTATAGAACGAGCTGCCAGAGGTAGTTGAGACAGTTACTACCACAGTATTTAAAAGACACTTGGACAGATAGAGGGGACATAGTCCAAACACGGGCAAATGGAACTATCTTAGATGGGACATCTTGGTCAGCATGGACGATATGGGCCAAAGGGCCTGTTTTCATGCTGCATGACTCTGTGACTGTGTGTGTGTGTATTTATGTGTTTGTGTGTGTTTTAAATGAGTCTTTTTGGCCGAAGGGCTTGTTTCCCTGCTGCAAGACTAAGATTCTAGGTGTGTGTGTGTGTGTGTGCACGCGTGCGTGCGTGTGTGTGCGTATTTGTGTGTGCGTTTGTGTATGTGCGTGTGTGTGTGCGTGTGCGTGTGCGTGTGTGTGTGTGTGTGTGTGTGTGTGTAATTTAAATTAGTATTTTGTATCGTTTTGGGATGTAGGATCTGTTTGGGCCGAAGGGCCAGTTACCGTGCTGTATGACTCTATGACTTTAAGAGTGTATGTGCATGTTTGTGTGTGTGTGTGTATGTGTGTGTGTGCTTGTGTGTGAATGTGTGTGTGTGCGCATTCGTGTGCCGTGCGTGTGTGTACGCATGTGTGTGTGCATGTGTGTATGTGTGTGTGCGCGCGCGTGTGTGTATGTGTTTGCTTGTGCGTGTGCGCGTGCGTGTGTGCATGCGTACATGTGTGTGTGCATGTGTGTATGTGCGTGTGTTTGTGCATATGTATATGCGCACGTGTGTGTGTGCATGTGTGTGTGTGTGCATGTGTGTGCGCGCGCGTGTGTGTGTACGTGTATGCATGTGTGTGTGTGCATGTGTGTGCGCGCGCGTGTGTACGTGTATGCATGTGTGTGTGTGTGCATGTGTGTGTGTGCATGTGTGTGCGCGTGTGTGTATGTGTACGTGTATGCATGTGTGTGTGCGTGTGTGCGTGTGTTCGGAGTGACGATTTCTTTTCATGTAATCGTAATGCAATGCTGGCAAAATAGGCGCACCAAAGCAGATTATGGAATTAATAGATATATTGATGCGAGTGGACCCATAAACGTTCAGAAATGAGCATCACATGGTACATGTGTCTATGTGGCTGTAATACCCTGCATGGTTGCACAGAGCTCAAGTAAAGCTTTCACAAGTGAATCCAGCTTAGAGTTCAAGAGATTGCAACGCCACCTTATGCAAAGATATTCATTCAAATTCATACATTCTGTCCATATTTCCGTGTTTTCCATTATAAATTCCCTCTCGTCCATCTTTATTATGGAAACCGTCCTTGCAGACTGGGAACGCCACGATCAAATAACCTTCCTCGTCGTGGTTGTGCTATCAACTGAAATGTGATGACTTTATTCGGTCGAAATTGCTTTTAACTGAGCGGTGAGTTTAGGACGGTTTATCTGGGTCACTGGGGGAAAGTGCCCTGTGGTCACAGAGTGTCTATTTCCACCTCAATATAATCATCCAAATCTGTTCATCGATGGCCCATTGCTAGAGTGAGGCCAAACTCAAACTGGAGGAACAGCCGCTCATGTGGAAACCGGGCACAAATTGGAGGAACAGTGCCTCATAGACAATAGACAATAGGTGCAGGAGGAGGCCATTCGGCCCTTCAAGCCAGCACCACCATTCAATGTGATCATGGCTGATCATTCCCAATCAGTACCCCGTTCCTGCCTTCTCCCCATACCCCCTGACTCCACTATCCTTAAGAGCTCTATCTAGCTCTCTCTTGAATGCATTCAGAGAATTGGCCTCCACTGCCCTCTGCAGCAGAGAATTCCATACATTTACATCTCTCTGACTGAAACAGTTTTTCCTCATCTCCATTCTAAATGGCCCACCCCTTATTCTTAAACTGTGGCCCCTGGTTCTGGACTCCCCCAACACTGAGAACATGTTTCCTGCCTCTAACGTGTCCAACCCCTTAATAATCTTATATGTTTCGATAAGATCCCCTCTCATCCTTCTAAATTCCAGTGTATACAAGCCTAGTCGCTCCAGTCTTTCAACATATGACAGTCCCGCCATTCCGGGAATTAACCTAGTAAAACTACGCTGCACGCCCTCAATAGCAAGAATATCCTTCCTCAAATCTGGAGACCAAAACTGCACACAGTACTCCAGTTGCGGGCTCACTAGGGCCTGTACAACTGCAGAAGGACCTCTTTGCTCCTATACTCAACTCCTCTTGATATGAAGCCAACATTCCATTGGCTTTCTTCACTGCCTGCTGTACCTGCATGCTTCCTTTCAGTGACTGATGCACTAGGACACCCAGATCTCGTTGTACGTCCCCTTTTCCTAACTTGACACCATTCAGATAATAATCTGCCTTCCTATTCTTACCACCAAAGTGGATAACCTCACACTTATCCACATTAAACTGCATCTGCCATGCATCCACCCACTCACACAACCTGTCCAAGTCACCCTGCAACCTCATAGCATCTCCTTCATAGTTCACACTACCACCCAGCTTTGTATCATCTGCAAATTTGCTAATGGTACTTTTAACCCCTTCATCCAAGTCATTAATGTATATTGTAAATAGCTGCGGTCCCAGCACTGAGCCTTGCAGTACCCCACTAGTCACTGCCTGCCATTCTGAAAGGGACCAATTTATCCGCACTCTTTACTTTCTGTTTGCCAACCAATTTTCTATCCATGTCAGTACACTACCCCCAATACTATGTGCTCTAATTTTGCCCACTAATCTCCTATGTGGGACCTTGTCGAAGGCTTTCTGATAGTCAAGGTACACCACATCCTCCGGCTCTCCCCTGTCAATTTTCCTAGTTACATCCTCAAAGAATTCCAGAAGATTAGTCAAGCATGATTTCCCCTTTGTTAATCCATGCTGACTCGGAACGATCATGTTACTGCTGAGGTTGCAGGGTGACTTGGACAGGTTGTATGAGTGGGTGGATGCATGGCAGATGCAGTTTAATGTGGATAAAAGTGTGAGGTTATCCACTTTGGTGATAAGAATAGGAAGGCAGAGTATTATCTGAATGGTGTCAAGTTAGGAAAAGGGGACTTACAACGAGATCTGGGTGTCCTAGTGCATCAGTCACTCAAAGGAAGCATGCAGGTACAGCAGGCAGTGAAGAAAGCCAATGGAATGTTGGCCTTCATAACAAGAGGAGTTGAGTATAGGAGCAAAGAGGTCCTTCTGCAGTTGTACAGGGCTCTAGTGAGACCGCACCTGGAGTACTGTGTGCAGTTTTTTTCTCCAAATTTGAGGAAGGATATTCTTGCTATTGAGGGTGTGCAGCATAGGTTTACCAGGTTAATTCCCGGAATGGCGGGACTATCATATGTTGAAAGACTGGAGCGACTAGGCTTGTATACACTGGAATTTAGAAGGTGAGAGGGGATCTTATTGAAACGTATAAGATTATTAAGGGGTTGGACACGTTAGAGGCAGGAAACATGTTCCCAATGTTGGGGGAGTCCAGAACAAGTGGCCACAGTTTAAGAATAAGGGGTAGGCCATTTAGAACTGAGATGAGGAAAAACTTTTTCAGTCAGAGAGTTGTGAATCTGTGGAATTCTCTGCCTTAGAAGGCAGTGGAGGTCAATTCTCTGAATGCATTCAAGAGAGAGCTAGATAGAGCTCTTAAGGATAGCGCAGTCAGGGGGGTATGGGGAGAAGGCAGGAACGGGGTACTGATTGAGAATGATCAACCATGATCACATTGAATGGCGGTGCTGGCTCGAGGGGCCGAATGGCCTCCTCCTGCACCTATTGTCTATTGTCTATTGTCAAATGCTCCGCAATTTTATCTTTTATAATTGACTCCAGCATCTTCCCCACCACTGATGTCAGACTAACTGGTCTATAATTTCCCATTTTCTCTCTCCCTCCTTTCTTAAAAAGTGGGATAACATTATCTGCCCTCCAATCCACAGGAACTGATGCTGAATCTATAGAACATTGGAAAATGATCACCAATGCGTCCACAATTTCTAGAGCCACCTCCTTAAGTACCCTGGGATGCAGACCATTAGGCCCTAGGGATTTATCAGCCTTCAGTCCCATCAGTCTACCTGCCATTGCTGTTCCACCGTCTTCCCTGCTAGGGCCTCCTTCCAGTCAAATCTGGCCAGCTCCTGTCTCATGCCTCTGTAATCCCCTTTGCTATACTGTTGACACTTCCGATTTTCCCTTCTCCCTCTCAATTTGTAGAGTAAAACTTATCATATTATGATCAATGCCTCCTCATGGCTCTTTTACCTTGAGTCCCCTTATCAGATCAGGTTCATTACACAACACTAAATCCAGAATTGCCTTCTCCCTGGTAGGCTCCAGTACAAGCTGTTCTAAGAATCCATCTCAGAGGCACTCCACAAACTCTCTTTCCTGTTGTCCATTACCAACCTGATTTTCCCAGTCTACCTGCATGTTGAAATCTCCCATAACCACCGTAGCATTACATTTGCGACATGCCAATTTTACCTCTTGATTCAACTTGCACCCTATGTCGAGGCTACTGACACAAAGACGCAAAGTGCCGGAGTAACTCCACGTGCCAGGCAGCATTACTGGAGAACATGGGTAGGTGACGTTTCGGGTATCCCCTCACCTGTATCCACCTATCACTTGCTAGGCTGTATCCTGCCCCAATTTCTCTTCCAGTTTCTTCCCTCCCCCCCACCCCGCCCCACAATCAGTCTGAAGGGGAGTCCTGACCTGAAACTTCACCTATGCATGTTCTCCAGAGATGCTGCCTGAACCACTGCCTGTTACTCCAGCACTTTGTGTCGTTTTTAATGGCAATAGTTAGTTAATTAAGTTAAACTAAGTGGAATTGACTTAATATAGAGATGCAACATGTAAACAGGCTCACCTTTAGCACACTGAGTCCTCGCCGACCATCAGTCCCCATTGACACTATCCTACACACACTAAGGACAATTTACACACACACCAAGCCTATTAACCTAGATACCTGTACGTCTTTGGAGTGTGGGGGGAAATCGAAGATCTCTGAGAAAACCAACGCGGTCACGGTGAGAACGTACAGACTGCGTACAGACAGCGCCCGCAGTCGGGATCGAACCCGGGTCTCCGGCGCTGCTAGCGCTGTAAGGCAGCAACTCTACCGCTGAGCCAACATGGCCGCCTGCACTTAGTACAGGTGTCAGTGGTTATGGGGAGAAGGCAGGAGAATAGGATGAGGAGGGAGAGATAGATCAGCCATGATTGAATGGCGGAGTAGACTTGATGGGCCGAATGGCCTAATTCTATTCCTATTCCTTATGACATGAACTCAGAGAAAACCCACGCGGTCACATGGAGGACATGCAAACTCCGTGCAGGCAAACACCAGTGGTCAGGATCAAACCCGGGCCTCTGGCTCTGTAAGGCAGCAACTTTAGCGCTGCGCCACCGCACCGCCCCAAACTAGGGCTCGTCTGGGATTTGAACCCTGGGACCTCTCGCACCCTAAGCGAGAATCGTGCCGCTAGACCGACGAGCGAGCCAGTATCCAAGCTAGAGCTAGGAATATACAGTAGCATCTGTTTCAGTTGTTAGCTGTCAGACAAGCGATGGATGTGCCTAGCCAAACATAGCTGGCTGAGAGAGACTAGTGACTCAGGGCTAAGGAGAAGGACATTGAGATTTGTTCTCTTCACCTTCCCATAAACATTTCCAAAGGCATTAATGGTGTGTCCTGAAGTGCCTGGCTAAAAGTTTTGTTTTAGTTTAGACCATGGAAATGCAGACTGCTGTCCCAATCTTGGGAACCCAGAATATCCATCAGCTGGAAAGGACACGGGCAGTAAAAGGCATAGGAAAACCACCAGCTGGAAGATGCCCTCACGCCACAACGCCATCCCGGCTTGGAAATATATCGCTGTTCCAACGTGGTCTCTGGGTCAAAATCCTGGATCTCCATCCTTAACGGCATTGTAAGTGTCTCCACTTCTCAATGACCAGTGGTTCAAGGAGACAGACAGCACATCGTAACCTTCTCAAAGGCAATTCGTGAGGGGCAATGAAACAATAGCTCAGCCTATGAAGCACACGTCCCTTGAATGAATATAGAACAAAAAACCCTCTTGGTGAAAGAAATGTAACAAAATAGAACTGCAGATGTTGATTTGTACCAAAGATAGACACAAAACACTGGAGTAACTCAACGGGTCAGGCAGGGCCGTTTTAACAGCATTATGGGCCCCCGGGCAAAGCAGTGTACTGGGGCCCCCACCGTTACTCTCCCCCACCCCCCTTTCCCTACCAGCCCCCCCCCCTGTTGTGCCGGCGAAAATCACTTACCGAAAAGCACTTAGCGGTGGACTTAGGGTGCTACATTGTTGCGAAAAGCACTTACAGATCGCTGTGAGAAGCACTTAGGGATGGAAAAGCAAAGCACTTAGGGAGCTAATTGTTGCGAAACAGATCGCTGTGAGAAGCACTTAGGGACCGAAAATGTTGCGAAAAAAGCACTTATTGAACCTACATTTTATTGCATTTATTACATTTTATTTATTTATTGCAAGTCACTTAACATACACAGATCAGCATGAGGCCCCTATGCTCGTGGGGCCCCGGGCAAGTGCCCATCAGGCCCATGCGTTAAGACGGCCCTGGGGTCAGGCAGCATTAGTTTAGTTTAGTTTAGTTTAGTTTTGAGATACAGCGAGAAAACAGCCCTTCGGCCCAGCAAGTCTGTGCCGACCAGTGATCACCTCGTACACTAGCACTATCCTACACACTAGGGACAATTTGCAATTTTACCAAAGCCATTTAACCTACAAACCTGTACGTCTTTGGGATATGGGAGGAAACTGGAATATCCGGAGAAAACCCGCGCAGGTCACGGGGAGAACGTACAATCTCCGTACAGACAGCACCCGTAGACAGGATCGAACCCGTGTCTCTGGCGCTGTCAGGTTGCAACTCTACCTCTACCCCCCTGACGTATTGGGTCTGTAAGAAGGGTTCCGACCCGAAACGTTACCTATCCATTGTCTCCAGAGATGCTGCCTGACCCATCGGGTTACTCCAGCGTTTGCGTTTATATTCAACCTCTTGGAGAAGGCAGGTATCGATGATGGAATCCATGAGCACCTTCAACTAGGCAGCAGGGACATTGCCCAAACAAGGACAATGTTGTTTGAAGAACAACACCTCAGACCTGGCGCGAGGCTCAAGCTGTTTCATGACAGTGGTGTCAAACCATCTTTGGCACAGGGTCACATGAGGAACTGGCCAAACACTTGGTCAACAAAGTAGGTGGTGAGGAGAGGGTAAAAGCAGGTGGAACATAGAAACATAGACAATAGGTGCAGGAGTAGGCCATTCGGCCCCACGAGCCAGCACCACCGGTCAATATGAAGGTATCACAAAATGCTGGAGTAACTCAGCGGGTCAGGCAGCATCTCAGGAGAGAAGGAATGGGTGACGTTTCGGGTCAAGACCCTTCTTCAGCCATTCAATATAATCATCAGTACCCCGTTCCTGCTTTTTTCCCCACACTCCTTGATTCCGTTGGCCCTAAGAGCTAAATCTAACTCTCTCTTGAAAACATCCAGTGAATTGCCCCCCACTGCCTTCTGTGGCAGAGAGTTCCACAGATTCACAACTTTCTGGGTGAAAAGGTTTTCCTCATCTCAATCCTAAATGGCCTATCCTTTATTCTTAAACCGTGACCCCTTGGGTTCTGGACTCCCCAAACATGGGTAATATTTTTTCCTGCAATCTTTTTCCTGTCCAATCCCTTAGGAATTTTCTATGTTTGTATCGCATCCCCTCTCATCATTTCTAAATTCCAGCGAATACAAGCCCAGTCGACCCATTCTTTCATCATATAACAAAATAACTGCAGATGCTGGTACAAATCGAAGGTATTTATTCACAAAATGCTGGAGTAACTCAGCAGGTCAGGCAGCATCTCAGGAGAGAAGGAATGGGTGACGTTTCGGGTCGAGACCCTTCTTCAGACTGATGTCAGGGGGGCGGGACAAAGGAAGGATAAAGGTGGAGACAGGAAGATAGAAGGAGATCTGGGAAGGAGGAGGGGAAGAGAGGGACAGAGGAACTATCTAAAGTTGGAGAAGTCGATGTTCATACCGCTGGGCTGCAAGCTGCCCAGGCAAAATATGAGGCGCTGGTCCTCCAATTTCCAGTCTGAAGAAGGGTCTCGACCCGAAACGTCACCCATTCCTTCTCTCCTGAGATGCTGCCTGACCTGCTGAGTTACTCCAGCATTCAGACTTCAGTCTAAAGAAGGGTCTCGACCCGAAACGTCACCCATTCCTTCTCTCCTGACATTCTTTCATCATATGTCAGTCCCACCATCCCGGGAATTAACCTGGTGAACCTACAACCAGTGGTTCATCCAATAGCAAGAATGTCCTTCCTAAAAGAGATAGGTTAAAAACCCATATCTGAGGAGGGATGTGCGTGTGTTGGAATGGACCAGAGGGGCGGCACGGTGGCGCAGCGTAGAGTTGCTGCCTTACAGCGCTAGAGACCCCGGTTCGATCCTGACCACGGGTGCCGTCTGTATGAAATTTGTACCTTCTCCCCGTGACCCGCGCGGGTTTTCTCAGTGTGCTTCAGTTTCCTCCCACACTCAAAAGACGTACAGGTTTGTAGGTTAATTTGGCTTCAGTCCAATTGTAAATTGTCCCCACAGTGGTACCCTAGACTAGGATGGTGTCAGTGTGCTGGGATCGTTGGGTCGGCCAGGACTCGTTGGGCCGAAGGGCCTGTTTCCGTGTATCTCTAAACTGAACTGAACTTTTAACCATAACAAGGAACACTGCCACACAGCGGTGTACCGAGAGGCTAGAATGTGGGTCAATGCTTGAAAAAAGGAACACAGATATATAGATCAGGTAATTTAACTCACTTGGGCTCTGTGCACTGTGCAGCCTAGTTAGAAGAGGGCATTTGAGGGGCAGGTGAGACCACACTTAATATGCTTTGGTTTCAGTATCAATTAGTCTATTTGGGGCATCAACTACATGCAGAGATTGGTCAAACTTGGGATTGTTTTATTAGTTTAGTTTAGTTTCAGTTTCGAGATACAGCGTGGAAACAGGCCCTTTCGGCCCTATGAGTCCACGCCGAACAGCGATCCTCGCACACTAACACTATCCTAGGGACAACTGGGACACGAGAGACAACTTTGACACTTGCACCGAGCCAATTAACCTACAAACCTGTACGTCTTTGGAGTGTTGGAGGACAGCGAAGATCTCGGAGAAAACCCACGCGGGTCACGGGGAGAACGTACAAACTCCGTACAGACGGCTCCCGTGGTCAGGATCGAACCCGGGTCTCTGGCGCTGTGAGGCAGCAACTCTACCGCTGCGCCACCGTGCCGCCCTGGGTCATCTCTGGATCATCGGAGGTTGCAGGAGGAGACCTGATAGAGAATAATGTATAAAATTATGGGAGGCATAGATGGAGTAGACATTCAGAGCCTCTCTCCCAGGGTGGAAATGTCACAAAGGTTCAAGGGCATAGGTTTAAGGTCAGAGGGGCAACACTATGAAGATATGGAGGACGTTTTTCACATGGAGGGTGGTGGATGTCTGTCAGGGATGATAGCGGAGCAGATATGATAGTGACATTTAAGAAGGTTATAGACACAGGGAATGGAGGGACATGGGTCAGGTGAAGGCAGAGGACATTAGTTTAATAGACAATAGACAATAGACAATAGGTGCAGGAGTAGGCCATTCGGCCCTTCGAGCTAGCACCACCATTCAATGTGATCATGGCTGATCATTCTCAATCAGTACCCCGTTCCTGCCTTCTCCCCATACCCCCTGACTCCGCTATCCTTAAGAGCTCTATCTAGCTCCCTCTTGAATGCATTCAGAGAATTGGCCTCCACTGGCTTCTGAGGCAGTGAATTCCACAGATTTACAACTCTGACTGAAAAAGTTTTTCCTCATCTCCGTTCTAAATGTCCTACCGCTTATTCTTTAGTCAGAGGGTGGTGAATCTGTGGAATTCTTTGCCGTAGAAGGCTGTGGAGGCCAACTCAATGAATATTTTTATAGCCGAGAATGACAGATTCTTGATTAGTTTGGGTGTCAGGGGATTATAGGGAGAAGACAGGAGAATGGGGTTAGGAGGGAGAGATGGATTAGCCGTGATTGAATGACAGAATAGACTTGATGGGCCGAATGACCTAATTCTGCTCCTATCACTTATGATTGAGTTTTAAAATGTTGGTACGGATTGTACTGAGGTTTTGAGGAGAGATGATAGACCTATAAGCAACTGGGAACATGGAAAATTGTTCCCAGAACATACAAGAAGATTTAGTTGACAACGTACTGGGCAGGGTTAGTTAATGTGCAAATTACACTAAAGTCAGTGGTATTGTATATACAGTATTTACCTCTCCTTGGATTGTCACCTTGTCGTGGTGGAGAAGCTTGTGTGGTCCTGAGATCCTGAGAGTGATGTCGTCTGGATAGACGATAGACAATAGACAATAGGTGCAGGAGTAGGCTATTCGGCCTTTATGAGCCAGCACCACCATTCAATGTGATCATGGCAGATCATTCTCAATCAGTACCCCGTTCCTGCCTTCTCCCCATACCCCTACGCTCCTGGTAGGGTCACCCATGGCAGTAAGGTCGAGGGGGAGGTCCCTGACAAAAAGCAATCCAACCAAGACCTCAACGGTGGAACAGGCGGAGGGTGACGGCTGACTTTAGTGGGAGCGTCACAACGGCTGGGAAGGCGGATGGATGAAGGCCGCAGCAGAAAAGGGTCCCCGGTCGTCTTGGACTCCACGCCACTGGATCCTGACCCAGATCTGTCGAGGACCGCGCGCGGTGGCTGTCTGTGCACCAGTCTCCCCACATTAAACAAAGTCACGCACAGTCGTCCGTTCCTATAGATAGGACAGTCACACTCGCTTCGAGTGACCGCCGCTGGTGGAACAGGCAATTGAACTGCAAAATCTTCCTTTGTCCAACAAATCTGAAGGCTTCTTAAATGCAAACACCATCGGCGACCAGCATCACCCGACATCTGCTTTCTGTTTGTTCGTTCTTCAAAGTGTGTGCTCAGCTGAGCCCATTTTTAATGTCAAGATACGTGACGATAGGTTTGCCTATGTACCAAGAAGCTGCTGTGTGAGGATTAGAGTAATCAATTACATGACCTTTGCCAAGATATTGGGTCAATTGTTTGGGTCAAATCCACAACTGATGGACACTAAGGGTGATGGAAAGTAAGTTCATGAGTCACAGAAGCAGAATTAGGCCATTCGGCCCATCAAGTCTGCTCCGCCATTCAATCGTGGCTGGTCTATCTTTCCCTCTCAACCTTACTCTCATGACCTTTGACACCCGTACTAAGAATCAAGAATCTGTCAATCTCTGCTTTAAAAATCCACAATGACTTGGCCTTCACGGCCTTCTGTGGCAATGAATTCCAGATCCACCACCCTCTGACTGAAAAATAATCTTCTTTCTAAACGTGTATCCTTCTCATTCCTTCTCATCTCCTTTCTTAAGGAACATCTTTTAATTCTGAAGCTGTGCCCTCTGGTCCTGGACTCTCCCACTAGTGGAAACATCCTCTCCACATCCACTCTATCCAGGCCTTTCACTAGAAACATAGAAACATAGAAAATAGGTGCAGGAGTAGGCCATTCGGCCCTTCGAGCCTGCACCGCCATTCAATATGATCATGGCTGATCATCCAGCTCAGTAACCTGTACCTGCCATCTCTCCATACCCCCTGATCCCTTTAGCCACAAGGGCCACATCTAACTCCCTCTTAAATATAGCCAATGAACTGGCCTCAACTACCTTCTGTGGCAGAGAATTCCACAGACTCACCACTCTCTGTGTGAAGAAATGTTTTCTCATCTCGGTCCTAAAAGACTTCCCCCTTATCCTTAAGCTGTGACCCCTGGTTCTGGACTTCCCCAACATCGGGAACAATCTTCCCGCATCTAGCCTCTCCAACCCCTGTTTCAATAAGATCCCCATATGTTTCAATAAGATCCGATAAGTTTCAATGAGGCCCCCACTCATCCTTCTGAAGTCCAGCGAGTACAGGCCCAGTGCCGGCAAAAGCTCAACATATGTTAACCCACTCATCCCTGTGGATGGAAAGATACAAGAAGATTTAGTTGATGACGTGCACTGCAGGTTAGTAAGTTTGCAGGTGACACTAAGTTGAGTGAAATGTAGAAACATAGAAAATAGGTGCAGGAGGAGGCCGTTTGGCCCTTCGAGCCAGCACCGCCATTCATTGGGATCATGGCCGATCATCCACAATCAGTAACCCGTGCCTGCCTTCTCCCCATATCCCTTGATTCCGCTAGCCCCTAGAGCTCTATCTAACTCTTTTTAAAATTCATCCAGTGAATTTGCCTCCGCTGCCTTCTGTGGCAGAGAATTCCACAAATTCACAACTCTCTGGGTGAAATTTTATACACTAAAGATGCTTATCAAAGGTTAAACCAGGATCTTGATCAACAGGACAAGTGACCAGAGGAATGGTAAATGGAGTTGGGGCAGAATCAGGCCGTTCGGCCCATCAAGTCTACTCCGCCATTCAATCGTGGCTGATCTATCTTTCCTTATCTTAACCCCGTTCTCCTGCCTTCTCCCCATAACCCCTGACACCCGTACTAATCAAGAATCTATCTATCTCTACCTTAAAAAATATCCACTGACTCGGCCTCCACCGCTTCCCTGCGGCAAAGAATTCCACTTCTGTGAAGATAGACAATAAAATGCTGGAGTAACTAAACGGGTCAGGCATTCTTCTTTGGAGGAGAGGGGTAGTCAAAACCCTTCATCAGACTCGACCCAAAACGTCACCTATTCCTTTTCTCCAGAGATGCTGCCTGACCCGCTGAGTTACTCCAGCACTGTGTGTCTCTCTCCGGTGCAAACCAGCATCTGCAGTTCCTTCTTACACCTGTTGACCCACCTTTCTCTCTGCAATGCCCTTTGGCCAACTTTGCCTTGCTTTGGTCACCCATGAAAAAGGGGTCATTTTACTCATTAACATTTTAACGAGAAAGCTATCAACAGCCATAAAAAACGAGGAAGTCACAGACCATAAAATCAATTATGATTATGGCTCCAGTGAACTGAACTATTACGTGAAGTTCTTTTGTGGGGAATCTCACAAAGATTGGTCTAATTAATGAGCTTTCTTGTACAATACCTGTCCTCACATCTTTTACAGATACTGATGTGAAATGGCTGCTTGAAGCAATGAACAAGAAATTTAGATCATGGTGCCAAACTTCGCTGCTAAAGAGAATCCGTGCACAGCAAGAGCCAATCTCCGGCCTCACCAAAATGCGTGGACAAAAACTAAGAATTGTTGCCGCAAACTCTCTTGAGACTAAGAGATTTGGATCGCCATCAGTAGAATGAAGCACCCACCAAACACCACCATCTGTGGAATTCTCTGCCTCAGAAGGCAGTGGAGGCCAAGTCTCTGAATGCATTCAAGAGAGAGCTAGATAGAGCTCTTAAGGATAGCGAAGTCGGGGGGGTATGGGGAGAAGGCAGAGAACGGGGTACTGATTGAGAATGATCAGCCATGATCACATTGAATGGCGGTGTTGGCTCAAAGGGCCGAATGTCCTCCTCCTGCACCTATTGTCTATTGTCTATTGTAAATATTACCAGATCAGGAACACAGTTGCGTGCTAGCCCGAAACGTCGCCCATTCCTTCTCTCCAGAGACGCTGCCTGTCCCGCCCGCTGAGTTACTCCAGGATTTTGTGTCCATCAGCGGAAAGACAACCTCTGAGCTATATCGACCTGGGGGCATTATTTTTCAATTTGTACTGTTATTTGTTTATTTCTCTGGTTTTTGTTTGGTATATACGCTGTGGGTGGCTCCATTGTCATCATGTATTGTCTTTCCACTGACCGGTTAGCGTGCAATGAAAGCTTTACTTTGGTGAAACTAAACTAAAAAAGTAGGATTTGATGGGGAAGGGTGGGAAATAGCTGGAACCATATATAAACCCCACCAGATCGGTTGAACCTATTGGTATAACACCAAGTAGTTTTGGTGTTCCTTCTTACCCAGCCTAACCTGTGGGCAAAGAATTCCACTTCTGTGAAGACAGACAGAAAATGCTGGAGTAACTCAGCGGGTCAGGCATTCTTCTTTGGAGGAAAGGAGTAGTCGAAACTCTTCATCAGACTCCACTCAAAACCTCACCTATTCCTTTTCTCCAGGGATGCTGCCTGTCCCGCTGAGTTACTCCAGCATTGTGTGTCTCTTTCCGGCGTAAGTTTTCTTTGTTTATTATGGCTGGTACGAGGCACTATGCTTACGTGTCTGTTGTGCTGCTGCAAGCAAGGATTTCATTTGGGATTTGTCTTGGGGGCATATTGACAATAAAACACTCTTGTCTCACTGACCCTTGAGAACCATTGTTGGCTCTTCAGTGAAGTCTTACATTCTGAGGGCACTCCAAGAGGATGTTCCCAAATTGTACTCGGCAGCATGTGTAAGCAGTTAAGGGCCCTTATATTCGAGCAATGGATCCCAGAGGCAAAACTACTTGGCGTTATACCAATAAGTTCAACCGATCTGGTGGGGTGTATACATCGTGCCAGCCATACATTCAAGAGAGAGCTAGATAGAGCTCTTGGGGATAGCGGAGTCAGGGGGTATGGGGAGAGGGCAGGAACGGGGTACTGATTGAGAATGGTCAGCCATGATCACATTGAATGGCGGTGCTGGCTCGAAGGGCCGAATGGCCTACTCCTGCACCTATTGTCTATTGTCTATTGCCTATTGCCATTTCCCACCCTTCCTCATCAAATCCTACTTTTTTAGTTTAGTTTCACCAAGGTAGAATGAAAAGCTTTCATTGCGTGCTAACCAGTCAGTGGAAAGACAATACAATACAATATATCTTTATTGTCATTGTACAGGGGTACAACGAGATTGGGAATGCGCCTCCCATACGAATGCAATAATTTAATTAGCTAGTCAGTATTAATTTAAACAACCCAATGAAACAAATTGTAACAGTTTTAAAACAGAATAAAGTGCAAGTAGATCTGTGCCGGTTCACTGTGCGATGTGACCATCCGGCTCAGCAGGACCGGTTCATAGCAGCTATGGCCCTGGGGATGAAGCTGTTCCTGAGTCTGGAGGTGCGGGCGTAGAAAGCCTTGTATCGTCTGCCCGATGTTAGAAGTTCGAACAGACTGTTGCAGGGGTGTGAAGAGTCTCTGTGGATGCTGGTGGCTTTTCTGAGGCATCGTGTGTTGTAGATGCCCTCCAAGTCTGGTAGCTGTGTTCCGATAGTCCTCTGAGCTCTATGGACTACCCGCTGAAGAGCTTTCCTCTTGGCTTCCGTGCAGCTGAGGTACCACACAGGGATGCCATGCGTTAGGATGCTCTCTATGGTGCAGCGGTAGAATGTCGTCAGCAGCTGTTGGAGTAGACCAGACTTCTTCAGTGTTCTTAGGTAGAACAGTCGTTGCTGTGCCTTCTTGACCAGCGCAGCAGTGTTATTGGACCATGTTCGGTCCTCCGAAATGTGAGTGCCCAGAAACTTGAAGCTGGACACTCTCTCCACACTGTCCCCGTTGATAAAGATCGGGGCGTATTCCCCGTTGTGTGACCTACGGAAGTTGATGATCAGCTCCTTGGTCTTGGTGGTATTTAGGGACAGATTACAATCTGCATTTAGGGGCTGATTACAATCGAGCCGTCCACAGCGAACAGACACAGGACGAAGGGAATAACGTGAATAACGTTTAGTGCACGATAAAGCCCTTCCGCTGACTGGTCAGCACGCGACATAAGTTCCTCACTGTACCTCAGTACACGTGACAATGAACCAAAACTGAACTAAGCAAACTAATTAAAGTCTTGAAAAGCTGCATCGTGACTTCCTGACTCTTGTACCTAATGCCCCGACAAATGACCCAACAAGGGCGGCCACGGTGGCGCAGTGGTAGCGTCGCTGCCTTACAGCGCTTGTAGCACCAGAGATCCGGGTTCGAACCCGACTACGGGTACTCTCTGTACGGAGTTTGTACATTCTCCTCGTGACTGCCAGGGCTTTCGCCGAGATCTTCCACACTCCAAAAACGTGCAGGTATGTAGGTTAATTGGCTTGGTGTATGTGTAAAATTGTCCCTAGTGTGTGTAGGACAGTGTTAGTGTGCGGGGATCGCTGGTCGGCGCGGACACGGTGGGCCGAAGGGCCTGTTTTCGCTCTGTATCTCTAAACTAAACTAAAACTAAAATGAAGGCAAATGTACCACATACCTTCTTTATCACTCGAGTTCTTGAGTTGGCATTGCCCACAGTTCTTTTTGCCTCTGACGCACGCTTTATAGGAACAACTCAATGTGTTTCCACTTTCCTTTCCGCTGTAGATTCCAGCCCATAACAGCCTCTTGCAGTAGAGAGTGCTTCTGCATATTTCCCCACAGGCCACTCTGGTTTTTCTGCGAAATCCCTTTAACCTGTGTCATCTTTAGTTTTAGTTTAGCTTAGAGATACATCGCGAAACAGGCCCTTCGGCCCACTGAGTCCTTGCTGACCAGCGAATCCCCCCGCGCATTTTACACTCACAGTATACAGAGCCAATTAACCTACAAACCTGTACGTCTTTGGAGTGCGGGAGGAAACCGAAGATCTCAGAGAAAACCCACGCAGGTCACGGGGACAACGTGCAAACTCTGTACAGACCGGTAGTCGTGATCGAACCTGGGTCTCTGGAAAGCAGTAAGGCAGCAACTCTACCGCTGCGCCACCCCTTGTGAACCACAACTCTTTGCCATGGGAACAGATTCTCTTTATTCACTTTGTACGTGGACCATTGATAACTCTGAACATTTCTATTAAATCACCTCAGCTTCTTTCTGTCAGTCCCAGATTTCTTTCAGCCCAATCTTTTTTTTTCATCTCAATGTTATCAGCTTTCATTTTTTTGTCCAAACGTGGGTGAATAGAGGCTAATTCTATCTCACATTCCCTTATCCCCAGAATCATTCCAGTGAATTCAGGCAGCAGTGAACCTACAGGGTCTGCATACTTCCGTTAAGATGATCAGAAGTGCACTCACATGTTACGATTCAAGACTCACTCAAGCTTTGTAAAATGTCATCAAGGTCTCATGACTTGTGCTTCAGGCTTATAGACAATAGACAATAGACAATAGACAATAGATGCAGGAGGAGGCCATTCGGCCCTTCGAGCCAGCACTGCCATTCAATGTGATCATGGCGGATCATTCTCAATCAGTACCCCGTTCCTGCCTTCTCCCCATACCCCCTGACTCCGCTATCCTTAAGAGCTCTATCCAGCTCTCTCTTGAATGCATTCAGAGAATTGGCCTCCACTGCCTTCTGAGGCAGAGAATTCCACAGATTCACAACTCTCTGACTGAAAACGTTTTTCCTCATCTCCGTTCTAAATGGCCTACCCCTTATTCTTAAACTGTGGCCCCTTGTTCTGGACTCCCCCCAACATGAAGAACATGTTTCCTGCCTCTAACGTGTCCAACCCCTTAATAATCTTATACGTTTCGATATTTCTTGCTATAAATGCAGACATATACAGATACACACACCTATATATATATATTTAGTATACACCACACACACATATGTATATAATGTGTGTGTGCGTGTATATTATATATACAGTATATGTGTATATGTATGTGTGTGTGTGTGTGTGTGTACAAACATGTACGTGTGCGGATATACACAGATGAGCCAAAACATTATGACCACATGCCTAATATGCTGTTGGTCCTCCGTGTGCTGCCAAAACAGCGCCGGCCCGCCGAGGCACGGACTCTACGAAACCCCTGAAGGTGTCCTGTGGTATCTGGCACCAAAACATTAGCAGCAGATCTTTTAGCAGCACCCCACAAGCCTGGCCGTTTCAGAGATGCTCTGACCCAGTCGGCAATTTGGCCCTTGTCAAAGTCGCTCAGGTCTTTACTCCTGCCCATTTCTCCTGCATCCAACACGTCAACTTCAAGAACTGACTGTTCACTTGCTGCCTAATATATCCCACCCCTTGACAAGTGCCATTGTAACAAGATAATCAATGTTATTGACTTCACCTGTCAGTGGTCATAATGTTTTGGCTCATCGGTGTATGTCTGTATATATATATATAGGAGTAACCCATGTAGCATCTGTGGAGAAAAGGAATAGATGATGTTGTATATAATATATATATATAAAACAAATAAACAGACAATAGTAGAGCATTTGAGGAAGGATATTCTTGCTATTGAGGGCGTGCAGTGTAGGTTTACTAGGTTAATTCCTGGAATGGCGGGACTGTCATATGTTGAAAGACTGGATCGACTAGGCTTCTATACACTGGAATTTAAAAGGATGAGAGGGGATCTTATTGAAACGTATAAGATTATTAAGGGGTTGGACACGTTAGAGGCAGGAAACATGTTCCCAATGTTGGGGGAGTCCAGAACCAGGGGCCACAGTTTAAGAATAAGGGGTAGGCCATTTAGAACGGAGATGAGGAAAAACTTTTTCGGTCAGAGAGTTGTGAATCTGTGGAATTCTCTGCCTCAGAAGGCAGTGGAGGCCAATTCTCTGAATGCATTCAAGAGTGAACTAGTTAGAGCTCTTAAGGATAGCGGAGTCAGGGGGTATGGGGAGAAGGCAGGAACAGGGTACTGATTGAGAATGATTGGTCATGATCACATTGAATGGCGGTGCTGGCTCGAATGGCTGAATGGCCTGCTCCTGCACCTATTGTCTATTGTCTAAAATCAAAAATAATGTCTCCCGAGTCCATGTAGATCAGAGCCTATTTGGAGGTTATATATTAGCCTGATGGTTAGACAACAGACAATAGACAATAGGTGCAGGAGGAGGCTATTCGGCCCTTCAAGCCAGCACTGCCATTCAATGTGATCATGGCTGATCATTCTCAATCAGTACCCCGTTCCTGCCTTCTCCTCGTACCCCCTGACTCCGCTATCTGTTGTAGGTTGTAGGGAAGAAGCTGTTCCTGAACCTAGAATTACAGTTTTCAGGCTCCTGTACCTTCCTCCCAAAGGCAGGAGTAAAGTGAAAGTGTGGCCAAGGTGGTGTGGGTCTCTGATGATGCTGGCTGCCATTTTGAGGCAGTGACCCCTGTAAATCCCATCGATGATGGGGAGGTCAGTACTCGTGATGGACTGGGCAGTGTTCACCACTTTTTGTAGTCTTCATCGCTCCTGGGCTTCGTTTGATTTGCTGAACCAGGCGGTGATGCAACCTGTCAATATGCTCTCCACTGTACACCTGTAGAGGTTCAAGAGAGTAGTCGTTGAAAAAAGACCTTTTGTCAAATGTCTTTGATGTTTGACTCTCATAGGTTCTAGGAGCAGAATAGGGCCATTTGGCCCATCAAGTCTATTCTGCCTTTCAATCATGGCTGATCTATCTTTCCCTCTCAACCCCATTCTCCTGCCTTCTTCCCCATAAACCCCTGACAACCGAACTAATCGAGAATATGTCAATCTCCGCCTTAAGAGAATATCCACTGACTTGGCCTCCACAGCCGTCTGTGGCAATGAATTCCACCGATTCACCACCCTCTGACTAAAGAAATCCCTTCTTATCTATAAGAAAATAACTGCAGATGCTGGTACAAATCGAAGGTGTTTATTCACAAAATGCTGGAGTAACTCAGCAGGTCAGGCAGCATCTCAGGAGAGAAGGAATGGGTGATGTATCGGGTCGAGACCCTTCTTCTTATCTATAAATGTTTATTCCCATGGGTCCCTTGAAGCAAAAAAGGTAAATCTTGTACTCCTTTGTGCCAAGGAGTTTGAGCGCTGATGAAAAGCATTATTTTCGAGGCAGTTTTGGGATGCTTTTCCATTTGTTATCATTCCAAACCAAAGGTGGGGCATCCACTAGAGGGAGACATTGGCCTATGCGAAATGTTGACATTCGCTTGCAATGAAATACATGCAAGGATTCGGAAACAAGAAATCACATGCTGAGAACCACAAATGACTATTTATTAAAGCAAAATACAAGTAAAAACCAGAAAACTCTCAGTAAAGTAACAATACAAAATAACAGGTCTCACATCCCTCTAAGTATTCAATTCCCCCTCTCTCCACCCCCCCCCCCCTCATATATACTGTACTATATACCCTGGATAAAGGAAAGAGAGAGAGAAAGAGAGAGAGAGAGGGAGGAAGGGAGGGAGGGAGGGAGAGAGAGAGAGGGAGAGAGAGGGGGAGAGAGGGAGAGAGAGGGAGGTAGGGAGGGAGGGAGAGAGAGAGAGAGAGGGAGAGAGAGGGGGAGAGAGGGAGAGAGAGAGAGAGAGAGAGAGAGAGATGGAGGGAGGGAGGGAGAGAGGGAGGGTGAGTGAGGGAGGGAGTGAGGGAGGGAGGGAGGGAGGGGGAGGGAGGGAAGGAGGGAGGGAGATAGAGAGAGAGAGAGAGAGAGAGAGAGAGACGTTTCAAGATGGGAAAAGTTCTTGTTGCGTGCTAACCAGTCAGCGGAAAGACAATACGTGATTACAATCGAGCCGTCCACAGTGTACAGATACATGATGAAGGGAATAATGTTTGGTGCAAGTCCAGTAAAGACCGATTACAGATAGTCCATAGTTATCTCCTGTACTTCAGTCTCACTTAGTTGTCTCCATGCGTAGCACATCCGGAAAATAAACCAAGTGCTGGAGTAACTCAGCGGGTCAGGCAGCATCCCTGGAGAACATGGATAGGTGATGTGTCGATTTGGGACCCTTCCATGCCAACCAACTTGTTCCATCTAAGCTAGGCAGCACAGTGGCACAGCTGGTGGAGCTGCTGCCTCACAGCGCCAGGGACCCAGGTTCGATCCTGACCTTGGGTACTGACTGTGTAGAGTTTGCACGTTCTCTCGGTGAGTTTCCGCTCCAGTTTCCTTCCACTTTTTGACCTCTGCAAAAACTGCCCCTTCTGCGGCGAGAGGGGATGAGAAAGTGGGATAAATGTGTGACCGATGGTCATCGTGGACACAGTGGGCCAAAGGATCTGTGTCCATCTGTTTCCAGTATCTCCAAACCAAACTACGCATTTGCCCGTGTTTAGTCCATCTATTTACTAAAACTCTCGTTTGTTTGTTTGTTTGTTTGTTCCTGAACTACAGCCAAAACGGTACACGATCGCGCGACAGTATTAGGCCCACCTTACTCACCGTCGTCCCTTTGGTGCTAATGGAAGAAGTTTCATTGAAATCGGTGTTATATTTTAAAAGTTATTCACATTTTAAAGATTAAATTGATCTCATAGGGAGGGAGGGAGGGAGGGAGGGGGGGCGGGGTGGAGGGAATGGGGGAAGAGGTAGGGGGAAGGAAGGTGAGGAGGGAGGGAAGGGGGAGGGGGTGTGGAGGGAGGGGGAGAGGGAGGGGGAGTGGAGGAGGGAGGGGGAGAGGGAGGAGGGAGGGGGGGAGGGAGGGTAGGGGGGTGGGGGGAGAGGGGAGAGGAGAGGGGGAGGGGGAGAGGGGAGGGCGAGGGGGAGAGGAGAGGGTGCTGCACCAATGCAGGAGAGGTTTGGGTCCAACGGGTCCACTTGGTCTAGTATCCCTCTAAACCTTTCATACAAAGGGTGGTGGGTTTATGGAACACGTTGCCAGAGGAGATAGCTGAGGCTGGGACTATCACAACGTTTCAGAAACAATTAGATGGGTACATGCGTAGGACTGGTTTAAAGGGATATGGGCCAAACGCAGGTAGGTGGGACTGGTGTTCACGGGGCACGTAGGTGGGCCGAAGGGCCTGTTTCCGCGCTGTATCTCTAAACTAAACTGAAAACTAATTCTGAAGAGCGAGATAGATAGATAGATTCTTGATTAGTACGGGTGTCAGGGGTTATGGGGGAAGGCAGAAAAATTGGGTTAGGGGGGAGAGCTAGATTAGCAATGATTGAATGGCGTAGAGGACCTGATGGGCCGAATGGCCTAATTGCTTCTGACCTTATGATCTCTGGATAGAAGTAATGGGTAATGTTTCGGATTGAGACCCTTCTTCAGACTTTTCGTGTCCAGCATTATGTGTCTTATCTTCGGTGTAAAGCAGCACAAGTTCATAAGTGCCAGGAGCAGAATTAGGCTATTCCACCCATCAAGTCTACTCCGCCATTCAATCATGGCTGGTCTATCTCTCCCTCCTAGCCCCATTCTCCTGCCTTCTCCCCATCACCCCTGACGGCCCGTACCAATCAAGAATCCATCCATCTCTGCTTTAAATCTGCTGTTCCCTCCTGCTCATGAAGTGATCCTGATCACTTGGGCGTTGTTATTGGACTGGCAAAGTGCACACATGCCGATCAGATGACGACAGGATCCAGATGTGCTGTTCCCACGGCAACGGATGTGTGAACGCCCAACTGGATGGAATACCAAATGTTGTCTGGCACTTGAGATTCAAACTTCACGAGTACGTTGCCAGGACTTGAGGGCCTGAACTATAGGAAGAGCAATTGAGGTGGCACAGTGGTAGAGTTGCTGCCTTACGGCGCCAGAGACCCCGGTTCGATCCTGACCACGGGTGTTTGTCCGTACGGAGTTTGTACGTTCTCACCATGACCTGCGTAGGTTTTCTCCGAGATCTTCGGTTTCCTCCCACATTCCAACGACGTACAGGTTTGTAGGTTAATTGGCTTGGCAAATGAAAAAAAATGTCCCTAGTGGGTGTAGGATAGTGTTAATGTGCGGGGATCGCTGGTCGGCGCGGAAGGGCCTGTTTCCGCGCTGTATCTCTGAACTAAACTCTGTAACTCTGAGGAAAAACTTTTTCAGTCAGAGAGTTGTGAATCTGTGGAATTCTCTGCCTCAGAAGGCAGTGGAGGCCAATTCTCTGAATGCATTCAAGAGAGAGCTAGATAGAGCTCTTAAGGATAGCGGAGTCAGGGGGTATGGGGAGAAGGCAGGGACGGGGTACTGATTGAGAATGATCAGCCGTGATCACATTGAATGGCGGTGCTGGCTCGAAGGGCCGAATGGCCTCCTCCTGCACCTATTGTCTATCGTCTATTGTCTATTGTCTATTGTCTAACTAAACTAAACTCAACATTCCTGGCGCACTGCTTAACCGGGACACTCCCACAAAAAACCAAGCAAGGGACTCAGTCAGGATTGAACACGGGTCTCTGGCGCCATAAGGCAGCAACTCTACCGCTGCGCCATCCCGCCATTGCCGAGGATGGTGATACCTGTATAGTTGTATAGTAGTTTATCTAATACATTTGATCTGCTTGTATTGTGGTGGTGGGTTTGTTTTGAATAATTTGGTATTGTACGTATATTATTGTAAAATAGGTGAATAAATTATTTTTGGTTTAATATTTTAAAAACCGTGCCGTTGGTGAGAAGGCTTGTGATGTTTCACTGGTCTTGGCACAAACATGACACAAAGTGCTGGAGCAACTAACTCAGCAGGACAGGCAGCACCTCTGGAAAGAAGGAATGGGCGTGACCCTTCTTCGAGCCGAAACGTCACCCATTCCTTCTCTCCAGAGCTGCTGCCTGTCTCACTGAGTTAGTTACTCCAGCATTTTGATTTAGAAACATAGAAACATAGAAAATAGGTGCAGGAGGAGGCCATTCGGCCTTTCGAGCCAGCACCGCCGTTCATTGTGATCATGGCTGATCGTCCACAATCAGTAACCCGTGCCTGCCTTCTCCCCATATCCCTTGATTCCACTGGTCCCTAGAGCTCTATCTAACTCGCTCTTAAATCCATCCAGCGATTTGGCCTCCACTGCCCTCTGCGGCAGAGAATTCCACAAAGAACAGCATTTTAAACCAGCATCTGCAGATCCTCCATACACACTGGTGCAAATATGGTTCAGTTGCACCTCAAATTGACTGGTATCTTTGATAAAAATTTACACAGTTACGTGAAGTGTTCATGAGTGAAGTATCGCAGCCAGCAATGATGCACAGGGAAGGGTGTGTGCCATTGAATTCCTGGAGTGAATTATCACATGGGAATGAGCAAAAAGGGAATTTATCCAAGTTCCTGAACAACAATGGAACGAGGCCATCAAATGACTTAACAATGATTCAATTCAATGATTCTATGATACTTTATGGTCATGTATGCCAAGCTCCAGAAACAAAGTGTTGCAGAGGCTGGTTCATACCTAAGGGGACACAAAATGCTGGAGTAACTCAGCAGGTCAGGCAGCATCTCTGGAGAGAGAGACAAAATGCTGGAGTAACTCAGCAGGTCAGGCAGCATCTCTGGAGAGAGACACAAAATGCTGGAGTAACTCAGCAGGTCAGGCAGCATCTCTGGAGAGAGACACATAAATGCTGGAGTAACTCAGCAGGTCAGGCAGCATCTCTGGAGAGAGACACAAAATGCTGGAGTAACTCAGCGGGTCAGGCAGCATCTCTGGAGAGAGACACAAAATGCTGGAGTAACTCAGTAGGCCAGGCAGCATCTCTGGGGGAAAGGAATGGGCGATGTTTCGGGCGAGACCCTTCTTCAGACTGGTTAGCGATAAGGGAAACAAGTGATATAGACGGTGATGTGGAGAGATAACGAACAATGAATGAAAGATATGCAGAAAAGTGACGATGATAGACAATAGACAACAGACAATAGGTGCAGGAGGAGGCCATTCGGCCCTTCGAGCCAGCATCGCCATTCAATGTGATCACGGCTGATCATTCTCAATCAGTACCCCGTTCCTGCCTTCTCCCCATACCCCCTGACTCCGCTATCCTTAAGAGCTCTATCTAGCTCTCTCTTGAATGCATCCAGAGAATCGGCCTCCACTGCCTTCTGAGGCAGAGAATTCCACAGATTCACAACTCTCTGACTGAAAAGTTTTTCCTCATCTCAGTTCTAAAGGATGATAAAGGAAACAGGCCATTGGTAGCTGTTTGTTGGGTGAAAACGAGAAGCTGGTGGGACTTGGGTGGGGGGAGGGATGGAGAGAGAGAGGGAGGGAATGCCGGGGCCACCTGAAGTGAGAGAAACCAATGTTCATACCACTGGGCACAAGCTGCCCAAGCGAAATATGATAACATAGATAGGTGTCGTTCGGGTCAATATTTGGATTCAGCACCCGTAGTCAGGATCAAACCTGGGGCAGTGAGGCAGCAACTCTACTGCTACGCCACCATGCCACATGTTAATAATCACATTAATAACACCAATAGTATCCAGAAGCCCCCGGATTACAGATCTGGAGACTTATTTTAGAATGGGATCGCGTCTTCTGGGAAATTTAAATGTGAAATAAAATAAATCTGGAATTCAAAAAAATTAATACTTCTGGTGGTGACTCTGTGAAATGCTGACTGACGTAAAACATATCTGGTTCATTGCTGACAAGGAAATCTGCGAGGCTAAGGGAGAGCTGAAGATGTCCTGGTTGGGGTTGCTCCTGGGCCTGGGGGCCAAGCTGGCCATCCACGAGTTACGGCGCCGGGCAGAAGAGGGCTCTGCCCGAGCCGGCTGCCTGCCCCTTTTCCGGGGTTACGTCCGTCCGCGCCCGGGTGGTGTTGGAGAGGGACTGCGTGCTGTCCACGGGCACCCTGGGGGATCTCCGGGACCGCTGGGGGTGGAATGTATCATTAACAAGGATGGGGAAATAATTATTTAATGTTCAGTATATTTGTCTTACTTATACCATGGTGGTGGGTCCGTTTGAATTGTTTAGTATTGTAAATAGCATTGTAAAAATACTTGAACAAATCCACTTTTGGTTTAATACAAAAAGAAGAAAATCTGTAGACCCTACTTCCAGATTCATAGAAACATAGGAAATAGGTGCAGGAGGAGGCCATTCGGCCCTTCAAGCCAGCACCGCCATTCATTGTGATCATGTTCCACAATCAGTAACCTGTGCCTGCCTTCTCTCCATATCCCTTGATTCCACTCGCCCCTAGAGCTCTATCTAACTCTCTCTTAAATCCATCCAGTGATTTGGCTTCCACTGCCCTCTGTGGTAGAGAATTCCACAAATTCACAATTCAGGGACAGTTTCTTCCCAGCAGTTTATCAAGCAACTGAATCATCCTGTCACCAACTAGAGAGCGGTCCTGAGTTACTATCAATCCCATTGAAGTCCCGTCGGACTATCATAAATCAAAGCACAATAAAGTATTCATTCATTCATTCATTCATTCATTGACCTTGCACTAAACGTTAGGAGGTAGAAGATAACGATTTATTGCCTTCTGTCACAGTGGGGAATGTGAAGGAGCCACTGCGGTGGATGTTTATGTTAAATTCGATGTAGTTGTGTGTCCTGTTGCTATTTTTGGTATGACTGTATGGCAAACCAGATTCTTTGGTATGTTGCAAAACATAATTTGGCTAATAAAATTACGAACACGATTACGATTCCCTTTATCCGGTAGCTGTACACTGTGGACGGCTCGATTGCAGAAACCTAGAAAATAGGTGCAGGAAGAGGCCATTTGGCCCTTCGATCCAGCACCGCCATTCATTGTGGTCATGGCTGATCATCCACAATCAGTAACCCGTGCCTGCCGTCTCCCCATATCCCTTAAT
Source organism: Rhinoraja longicauda (assembly GCF_053455715.1). Classification (NCBI taxonomy): domain Eukaryota; kingdom Metazoa; phylum Chordata; class Chondrichthyes; order Rajiformes; family Arhynchobatidae; genus Rhinoraja; species Rhinoraja longicauda. Next base: position 7,587,865 of record NC_135959.1, on the reverse strand, counting down.
TCCACTAGCCCTTAGAGCTCTATCTAACTCTCTTTTAAATTCATCCAGTGAATTGGCCTCCACTGCCTTCTGTGGCAGAAAACTCCACAAATTCACAACTCTGTGGGTGAAAAAGTTTTTTCTCACCTCAGTTTTAAATGGCCTCCCCTTTATTCTTAGACTGTGTTCCCTGGTTCTGGACTCGCCCAACATTGGGAACATTTTTCCTGCATCTTTGCTGCATTAAAAAAAAATAATTTAGAGATACAGCGCGGAAACAGGCCCTTCAGCCCACCGAGTCCGCGCCGCCCAGCGATCCCCGCACATTAACACTATCCTACACACGCTGGGGACAATTTTTAAAAACATTTACCCAGTCAATTAACCTACATACCTGTACGTCTTTGGAGTGTGGGAGGAAACCGAAGATCTCGGAGAAAACCCACGCACGTCACGGGGAGAACGTACAAACTCCGTACAGACGGCGCCCGTAGTCAGGATCGAACCGGATTCTCCGGCGCTGCATTCGCTGTAAGGTGGCAACTCTACCGCTGTTTTCTGCTTTTTCCTGCATTTTTCCTACAATCTGTACATGATTGCAATCATGTATAGTCTTTCTGTTGACTGGTTAGCATGCAACAAAAAAAGCTTTTCACTGTACCTCGGTACACGTGACAATAAACTAAACTGAACTCTAACCTCAAGGATTCACTGATACTTTATTGCAAAGTGTACAGTGAAATTCTTTGTTTTTGCATACAAATCCAATAAAATTATACAAAAGATAAGTACAAACGTGTAATAACTGTAGTGTAAGAATAGTGGACTTTAGAGATACAGTGTGTAAACAGGCCCACCAAGTCCACGCCAACCGGCGATCCTCGTACACTAACACTATCCTACACACTAGGGACAATTTACATTTAGACTGGTACATGGATAGTTCAGGTTTGGAGGGATATGGGCCAAACGCAGGCAGGTGGGACTCGTGTGGCTGGGACATGTGGGCAAGTTGGGTCCGAAGGGTCTGTTTCCACACTGTATCACTCTATGACTCTATGTCAACAGTAAACAATGACAATGTTTGCCTGCATTTCTTAAGCATCCACTTCTAGATTCAAAGCCATGGCGTTGAACTCTGAATTCACTGATCTAATCGTCATATTGATTGATTGAAAGATGCAGCACGGAAACAGGCCCTTCGGCCCATCGAGTCCACGCCGACCATCGATCACCCGTTCACACTAGTTCATTGTTATCCCACTTCCCGTCCACTCCCTACACAGGACACGGGGCTATTTCTAGATGCCAACTAGACCAGGTGGAACCGTTGGGCCCAAACCTCTCCTGCATTGGTGCAGCACCCTCTCCTCCCCACCAACCCCCTCCCCCCCCTACCTCCTCCCCCCTACCTCCACCCCTCCACCTACCCCCTCCCATCCCTCCACCCCCACCTCCCCCCTCCCTCCCTCCTTCCCCCTCCCCCTTCCCCCCCCCCCTCCCTCCATCCCCTCCCCCTCTCCCTAGGAGATAGATTTAAACTTTAAAATGTGAATAACTTTAAAAATATAACACCGATTTCCATTAAACTTCTTCCATTAGATGGTGAGTAAGGTGGGCCTAAAATTGTCGCACTATCGTGCAGTTCAGGAACAAACAAACAAACAAACGAGAGATTTAGTGTATAGACTAGACCAAGTGGGCCTATTCCTCTTAGGGAAGGGGAGGGGGTGTGACTGAGGAGTCCTGGACCCAAAGCCTCTCCTGTATTGGTGTAGCACCCTCAACACCCCCACTCAATCCCCCTTATCCCCCCCTCCTCGCCCCACTCCATCCCACCTACGCACCCCCACTTGCCCCTCCCCGGCCCCCACCCCCACTTTCCCTTCCCCTGCCCCCACCCCCACTCCCCCCAGCCCTGCCTCCACCCCCATTCCCCCCTCCCCATTCCTCGTAGAGGGGGGGCAGGGAAGGGGAGAGGGTGTGACTGAGGTGCTGTCTTTCTTCTCCCCCACTCCCACTCTCCCCCACCTCCCCTTTCACCACAACCCCCCTTTTCCCCACTCTCCCCTCCCCCCCACCCCCCCCCCATTCTCTCCTCCCCCACCGCCACTCTCACTCTCCCCCACTCCCCCTTCCCCCACTCTCTCTTCCCCCCCACCACCAACCCCCCCTTCCCCCCACCCCCGCTGTCCCCTTCCCCAGTTGCACTCTCCCTCCCACCCCCACTCTCTCGCCCCTCACGTCCACTCCCCTCCGTGGAGCCGTTGACGGCGAAAGCCACTTACCGAGCGTGCAGGGAGGAGGAGGGAGCGTCGGACTACTCGAGACGGGCAGCGCGGCGGCGGCTGTGGCCTAGCCGGGCTGGGATTCCTCGCAGCGGTTATGGGGGAGAGAGGAGAGGGGAGAGAGGGGAGAGAGGAGAGAAGTGAGGGGAGAGAGGAGAGGGGAGCAACTGATTGCGGGCGGGCGGCTCCACAAAAATTGTGGGGCTATGGTTTACTGTTTTGGCAAAATCACAGAAATACATATATAGATACATATGGATATATTTATATATATATATACAAGATCTGAGTTTTAGAGATAGATAGATAGATAGATAGATAGATGGATGGATGGATGGATGGATGGATGGATGGATGGATGGGTGGATGGATGGATGGATGGATGGATGGATGGGTGGGTGGGTGGGTGGGTGGGTGGATGGGTGGATGGATGGATGGATGGATGGATGGATGGATGGATGGATGGATGGATGGATGGATGGATGGATGGATGGATGGATGGATGGATGGATGGATGGATGGATGATCCCACAAAGCCTTTGTACCTGTTTGGGAGGAAACCGGAGCACCTGGAGGAAACCCACGCGGTCACAGGGGGAACGCGCAAACTCCACACAGTCAGGTCAGGATCCTGGAGCTGCGAAGCAGTGGCTCTACCAGCTGCGCCTCTGTGCCGCCCAACGTATAACGGAAGACAATTGACAGCGAAGAAACCCAAGAATTCAAAACTGCTTTATTTGTAGAGGTGGAAGCTGTCCATGTGCGGTGTCCTAGTTTCAGACAGTCTACCACATTCCCATACCAACTGCCACCAAGTTTAAGATGGATGCCATTCTCATCCATTAGAAAAGGCCACAAATAAATATTGGAACGGTCTTCTTACGCCTTCAAACATCGATGCCCGCCACTTCGACGCACCAGTTTTTTGTCCTGTAAATCATGAAACAATGCAAACACTACTTCACTAACCCAAAGCTGCCTGCACCAGAGGACATTTAATTGTGCCCGTACAATCAAACCCAACAATAAAACTCTCCTGATTTGAAGTACTTGTAATATAAGTTATTCGATTCAACGTTGGATGGGGTCTAGAAGGGTCTAGTTAAAATAGTACAAGGAAAAGACTACGCAGATTCCATAATTTCTTACCAATCTCCTCTCTTTCTAAAGGTAAGACTCCAAATGCTGGAGTAACTCAATGGGAGCAGTTCTGGAGAAAAGGAACAGGTGACGTTTCGGGTCATATCATATATATATACAGCCGGAAACAGGCCTTTTCGCCCCACCAAGTCAGTGCCGCCCAGCGATCCCCGTACATTAACACTATCCTACACCCACTAGGGACAATTTTTACATTTACCCAGCCAATTAACCTACATACCTGTACGTCTTTGGAGTGTGGGAGGAAACCGAAGATCTCGGGGAAAACCCACGCAGGTCACGGGGAGAACGTACAAACTCCTTACAGTGCAGCACCCGTAGTCAGGATCGAACCTGAGTCTCCGGCGCTGCATTCGCTGTAAAGCAGCAACTCTACCGCTGCGCTACCGTGCCACCAATCGGAACCCTTCTTCAGACCTGAAGAATTCCTTTTATTTTCCTTTTCTCCAGAGATGCTAACTGACCTGCTGAGTTCCTCCAGCATTTTCATAAGTGATAGGAGCAGAATGAGGCCATTCGCCCCATCAAGTCTACTCCGCCATTCAATCATGTCTGATCTGCCCTTCTCCCCAAAACCCCTGATTTTGTGTCTATCTTCAGTGTCAACCAGCATCTGCAGTTCCTTCCTGCACATCCCCATGTGTTTCCACTGGTGGGAGAGTCCAGGACCAGAGGCCACAGCCTCTGAATTAAAGGGCGCACTTTAAGAAAGGAGTTGAGGAGGGACTTCTTTAGTCAGAGGGTAGTTAATCTGTGGAACTCAATGCCACAGAGGGCTGTGGAGGTCAAGTCAGTGGATATTTTTAAGGCAGAGATTCTTGATTAGAACGGGTGTCAAGGGTTATGGGGCGAAGGCAGGAAAATTGGATTCGGAGGCAGAGATCAGCCATGATTGATCGGCGGACTTGATGGGCCGAATTGTCTAATTCTACTCCTATAACTTGTGAACTTGTGAACGTCCTCTCATTCTCACAAGGACCCTCTCTATCATCTCTATACTGTGCCTGAAGCACTGTCACTAGGGAAGGTTTAGAGAGGCAAGTGCCAAACACGAGCAGATGGGACGAGCGTAGACAATAGACAATAGACAATAAGTGCAGGAGGAGGCCATTCGGCCCTTCGAGTCAGCACCACCATTCAATGTGATCATGGCTGATCATTCTCAATCAGTACCCCGTTCCTGCCTTCTCCCCCTGACTCCGCTATCCTTAAGAGCTCTATCTAGCTCTCTCTTGAATGCATCCAGAGAATTGGCCTCCACTGCCTTCTGAGGCAGAGAATTCCACAGATTCACAACTCTCTGACTGAAAACGTTTTTCCTCATCTCCGTTCTAAATGGCCCACCCCTTATTCTTGAACTGTGGCCCCTGGTTCTGGACTCCCCCAACATTGGGAACATGTTTCCCGCCTCTAACGTGTCCAACCCCTTAATAATCTTATACGTTTTGATAAGATCGTAGATCGGGAATCTTCACCAGCATGGACAAATTGGGCCGAAGGGCCTGTTTCCATGCTAAAGTGTGTCTCATAGCACTTATTATAACCATTTGGCCCATCAGGTCTGTGTGAGCCCCCCAGTAGAGTTATCCCATCACCCTCTATCCCCCCCTCTACCTATCTCCTTGTATCCCTGTGTCTCGTTCCCTCTCTCACTCCTCCTTGTTGATTTCTTTGCCACTCCCCTGCACTAAGGGGCAATAAACCAGGAGCTAATTCATCTACCAGGATATTTTTTTTCTTGTACGGTGGGGGGGCATAGGAAGAAAGTGGGGTGCCCGTCAGAAACCCAAACAATCACAGGAGAGACTGTGCAAACTCCGCACAGGCAGCACTGGAGGTCAGGACCTCTGGTGCAGTGTTGTAGGGCTAACTACATCAACACTGTACCACTGGAAAAGCTCCACATCACCAACTGAGTCGAGTTTGCACAGTCGATGTGGTGAGATTCGAACTCATACTCCAGGTTACCTGTTATAGAGAGTCAAAGAGTCATACAGAGTGGAAACGGGCCCTTCAGCCCAACTTGCCCACGCCGACCAACATGTCCCATCTACACTAACCCCACCTGCCTGTGTTTGGCCCATCTCCCTGTGAATCTGTCCATTACATCTACACATCTAAATTTTACTTAAACGTTGCAATAGTCCCTGCCTCTTCCAGTTCCAGGTAAACTCCTGTATACACATAGATACATAGATACACAGACAATAGGTGTAGGAGTAGGCCATTCGGCCCTTCGAGGCCGCACCGCCATTCAATGTGATCATGGCTGATCCTCCACAATCAGTACCCTGTTCCTGCCTTCTCCCCATACCCCTTGATTCCGCTAGCCCCGAAGAGCTCTATCTAACTCTCTTTTGAATGCATCCAGTGAATCGGCTTACACTGCCTTCCACAGATTCACAACTCTCTGGGTGAAAAGGTTTTTCCTCATCTCAGTTCTAAATGGCCTACCCCTTGTTCTTAAACTGTGGCCCCTGGTTCTGGACTCCCCCAACATCGGGATCGGGATTCCCGCATCTAGCGCATGTTGAAAGGTATTTACGAGTAACTACATTCTGAAATATATATATATAAATCCATCCACTTTTTAAAAAAGCATTCAAGTTAAAAAATATATATTTTTTAAGAAAAATATATAAATGCCACATCCCAGACATTTGCCCAAGATCAATAACGTTTTTAGCACAAGTATGTGAAGGGAGCCATTGTGCCGCCCATAGAAAGCCCACCAGGAATGAGAGGGTTAACCTATGGTGGGCGTTTGTTGGCACTGGGCCTGTGCTCGCTGGAGCTTAGCAGAATGAGGGGGGACCCCATTAAAACGTACAGAATAGTGAAAGGCTTGGATAGAGTGGATGTGGAGAGGATGGTTCCACTAGTGGGAGAGTCGAGGACCAGAGGTCACAGCCTCAGAATTAAAGGACGTTCATTTAGGAAGGAGATGAGGAGAAATTTCTTTAGTCAGAGGGCGGTGAATCGGTGGAATTCTTTGTCACAGGAGGCTGTGGAGGCCAAGTCAGTGGATATTTTTAAGGCAGGGATAGATAGATTCTTGATTAGTGCGGGTGATAGACCCACATCCACTCTATCAAATTATTGATCTTGGGAGAAGGCAGCAGGATAGGGTTTGGAGGGAGAGATAGATCGGCCATGATTGAATGGCGGAGTAGACTTGATGGGCCGAATGGCCTAATTCCACTCCTATCCCTAATGACCTTATCACCAGTCCACGTGTTAATGTAGGAAAATAACTGCAGATGCTGGTACAAATCGAAGGTTTTTATTCACAAAACGCTGGAGTAGCTCAGCAGGTCAGGCAGCATCTCAGGAGATTCTCTCCTGAGATGCTGCCTGAATTGCTGAGTTACTCCTGCATTTTGTGAATAAATAGTCCACGTGTTAATTACATTTCATCACCAACTCATCAGTGCAGAACCAATTATGTTCAACCAAGATGCATCACACTCGTTGTGCTACAAATGTGACATTGACGAAGGATTTCCAAGAACACAACTATATTTACACTTGTCTATGGAAGACAGTACCTTGTGCAATCTCAATTTAGTAGTGCATCGAAGCAATAATTCTGGCACTTAAACCACATGTCGACCTTTTAAATATAACTCAAGATACACAAAAATAAACCCCACCATAAATAAGCCAGGTGTGCAAAACCAACAAAGATAAAAAGCCAAACAAAAGCACATTTGAATTACAATGAACATATCGGAAAACTGAAGCTGAACCCAAAACATCTGACGTGAGACCACAGCCATGTGCATCCTGTCTCCGATGAACAGTTTGTCCTTTCCAACGGGGTGCTTTGATTGAAGATTGGGATGGATGAAGGCTAGGATTCTGAATACAACAGAGAGAAGCAGATTAATTTGACTTGTGTAGTTCTGGGCAACAGTACAGATCGCAATCGAGTTATCGAGTCTCTCAGTGTGGAAACAGGCCCCATCAGCCCAACCTGCCCACACCGACCAACATGTCCCATCGTGATCATTCACAGAGTTGTAAATCTGTGGAACTCTCTGCCTCAGAAGGCAGTGGAGGCCAATTCTCTGGATGCTTTCAAGAGATAGAGCTCTTAACGATAGCGGAGTCAGGGGGTATGGGGAGAAGGCAGGAATGGGGTACTGATTGTGAATGATCAGCCATGATCACATTGAATGGCGGTGCTGGCTCGAAGGGCCGAATGGCCTCCTCCTGCACCTATTGTCTATTATTGATTAGTGCGGGTGACAGAGGTTATGTGGAGAAGGCAGCAGAATGGGGTGAGGAACGAGAGATAGATCAGCCATGATTGAATGGCGGAGTAGACTTGATGGGCTGAATGGCCTAATTCTACTTCAATCACTTATGATCTACGCTAGTCCCACCTGCCTGCGTTTGGCCCATACCCCTCCAAGCCAGCCCTATCCCTATACCTGTCGAATTGCTTCTTAAACGTTGAGATAGTCCCAGCATCAATAGACAATAGACAATAGACAATAGGTGCAGGAGTAGGCCATTCAGCCCTTCGAGCCAGCACCGCCATTCAATGCGATCATGGCTGATCACTCTCAATCAGTACCCCGTTCCTGCCTTCTCCCCATACCCCCTCACTCCGCTATCCTTAAGAGCTCTATCCAGCTCTCTCTTGAAAGCATCCAACGAACTGGCCTCCACTGCCTTCTGAGGCAGAGAATTCCACACCTTCACCACCCTCTGACTGAAAAAGTTCTTCCTCATCTCCGTTCTAAATGGCCTACCCCTTATTCTCGAACTGTGGCCCCTTGTTCTGGACTCCCCCAACATTGGGAACATGTTATCTGCCTCTAATGTGTCCAATCCCCTAATTATCTTATATGTTTCAATAAGATCCCCCCTCATCCTTCTAAATTCCAGTGTATACAAGCCCAATCGTTCCAGCCTTTCAACATACGACAGTCCCGCCATTCCGGGAATTAACCTAGTGAACCTACGCTGCACGCCCTCCATAGCAAGAATATCCTTCCTCAAATTTGGAGACCAAAACTGCACACAGTACTCCAGGTGCGGTCTCACCAGGGCCCGGTACAACTGTAGAAGGACCTCTTTGCTCCTATACTCAACTCCTCTTGTTACGAAGGCCAACATTCCATTGGCTTTCTTCACTGCCTGCTGAACCTGCATGCTTCCTTTCATTGACTGATGCACTAGGACACCCAGATCTCGTTGAACTCCCCCTCCTCGTAACTTGACACCATTCAGATAATAATCTGCCTTTCTATTCTTACTTCCAAAGTGAATAACCTCACACTTATCTACATTAAACTGCATCTGCCATGTATCCGCCCACTCACACAACCTGTCCAAGTCACCCTGCAGCCTTATTGCATCTTCCTCACAAGTCACACTACCCCCCAACTTAGTATCATCTGCAAATTTGCTAATGGTACTTTTAATCCCTTCGTCTAAGTCATTAATGTATATCGTAAATAGCTGGGGTCCCAGCACCGAACCTTGCGGTACCCCACTGGTCACTGCCTGCCATTCCGAAAGGGACCCATTTATCCCCACTCTTTGCTTTCTGTCTGTCAACCAATTTTCTATCCATGTCAGTACCCTACCCCCAATACCATGTGCCCTAATTTTGCCCACTAATTTCCTATGTGGGACCTTGTCGAAGGCTTTCTGAAAGTCGAGGTACACCACATCCACTGACTCTCCCTTGTCAATTTTCCTAGTTACATCCTCAAAAAATTCCAGTAGATTTGTCAAGCATGATTTCCCCTTCGTAAATCCATGCTGACTCGGAATGATCCCGTTACTGCTATCCAAATGCTCAGCAATTTCGTCTTTTATAACGACCTCCTCCGGCAGCTTGTTCCATACACCCACCACCCTTGGCGTTAAAAAATCGCCCCTCAGATTCCCGTAATATGTTTCCCCTTAAGCACTCTGGTCCTCGATTCCCCTTCTCTGGGCAAGGGACTCTGTGCGTCCACTCGACCTAGCACTGTCGATAAAGATAAGGGGCGGCCGGACAGGTTGTCCTGAACCCATCCCGTTGCCCAAACTGGCGCCCTCACCCGCCCACCTCTTACAAACGCACCAACCCATGTGTCAAGTACATTTCATCAGCCTTTCATCAATGCATAACCAACTTGTGGAGTTTGGGAGGAGAAAATCCCACGCAGGTCACGGGCAGAACGTACAAACCCCCGGAGTCAGGGGGTATGGGGAGAAGGCAGGAACGGGGTACTGATTGAGAATGATCAGCCATGATCACATTGAATGGCGGTGCCAGCTCGAAGGGCCGAATGGCCTCCTCCTGCACCTGTTGTCTATTGTCTATTGTCTATAAACTCCGTACAGACAGCACCCGTAGTCGGGATCGAACCCGGGTCTCTGGCGATGAAAGGCAGCAACTCTACCGCTGCTCCACCGTGCCGGGTTTCATCAGGGCATAACCAACTATGTTCATTCAAGATGCATCATACATGCGGGGGGGGGGGGGTGGGGGGGTGAGGGAAATCAGACACCCAAAGCAAAACCCATATTTAATTCTTAGTTTTAGAGATACAGGGCTGAAACAGGCCCTTCGGCCCACTGAGTCCACGCCGAACAGCAATCAGCCCGCACATTGGCTCTATCCTACACACGAGGGATGATTTTACAATGTTATCGAAGGCAATTAACCTACAAAGCTGTACGCATTTGGAGTGTGGGAGGAAACCGGAGCACCCGGAGGAAACCCACGCTTATCACGGGGAGAATATACAATCTCCGTACAGACAGCACCCGTAGTCGGGATCGAACCAGGTTCTCCGGCGCTGTAAGGCAGCAACTCTACCGCTGCGCCACCGTGCCACCTTGGTCGCAGGGAGAACGTGACAATAATATCCCTCTCATTATTTATTCCAATCAGATAGTCCGTGACAGAGGAAAGCAATAATACTGTACATACCCTGAGTCTCTCCTCACTGCTCTTGTGGCGTGTTATACAGGTCGTTCAACATTTCTAATAATACAAATAGAAACGTATGATAAGTAAAGCAAGATGGTAGACACAAGACGCTGGTTTACCGCAAGAAAAGGCACAATGAGCTGGAGTAACTCAGAGGATCAGGCAGCATCTCTGGAGGACATGGATAGGAGACGTAAAAACTCAGTACAGACAACACACGTAGTCAGGTTCAGACCTGGGTCTCTGGCCTCACCCAGCAATTCTATCGCTGCGCCACCGTGCCACCCCAGTCTCCCCCCTGTACCCCCCCCCAAGTCTCCCCCAGACCCCCCCCCCGTCTCCAGCCAGCAGGTAGATCTCCATAAACAGCCTCACCCATAATACTGAAGCAAATCTTCTTAAAATTCTCCGATGTGTCTCCTATTAGGGTCATCAGAAAGTCGCTGATCAGGTCAGTCGCTGCAGGAGGGTCCTGACCTGGAAGGGTTTTAAAACAAGCCAGCTTGCCTTTTACCAATTATATATTTTAGTTTAGTTTAGTTTATTATTGTCACGTGTACCGAGGTACAGTGAAAAGCTAACTAGTCAGCGAAAAGACAACACGTGATGACAATCAGGCCGTGTACAGATATATGAGAAATAGGGTTGCCAACTTCCTCACTCCCAAATAAGGGACAACAGGTGACGTCACCGCCCCGCGCCCCACGTAACCTCACCCAGTCAGCGGCCACGTGCTCCCGCTCCACCAATGGCGGCCGCCAGGGCTGGGAGACGGGTTGCTAGGCAACCTCCATTAGGCGGTGCCCGGGCTTCCGGACCAGCACTATCCGGGCCTACAGTGGCCCCCAGGCCTACGCTGTCCGGGTCTACAGTGGCCCCCAGGCCTACGCTGTTCGGGTCTACAGTGGCCCCTGGGCCTACAATGTCCGGGCCTACAGCGCCCCCTGGGCCTAATACGGGTCAAGGGCGGTCCCGTAAGGGAGAAACCAATTTAGCCCAATATACGGGATGTCCCGGCTAATACGGGACAGTTGGCAACCCTAATGATAAAGGGGATAATGTTTAGCGCAAGATAAGTCCAGTAAAGTCCGATTAAAGGCAGTCCGATTTTAAATTGGTATGAAACTATCTTAAGAAACGCAAAAACAAAATATGATGTACAAACATTAATAGTAATAAAAACACGATAGAAGCTAAGTGTGGTTCTAAATGCGTAACTGATAGAAAAAAAAATCAAAGTACAATCAACACTTCTCGTCGATGTCTAAAGTGCATTGATTTTCCGGCACCCTTGGATTCAGAGTCTTTCTGAATTATCCGTTTTTGCCGGACAAACAGAGCTCTTAAGGATAGTGGAGTCAGGGGGTATGGGGGAGAAGGCAGGAACGGGGTACTGATTGAGAATGATCAGCCATGATCACATTGAATGGTGGTGCTGGCTCGAAGGGCCGAATGGCCTCCTCCAGCACCTATTGTCTATTGTCTATCTATTGTCTAAAACCCACCCAGGTCACGGGGAGAACGTACAAACTCCGTACAGACAGCACCGGCAGTCAATATCGAACCTGGGTCTCTGGCGCTGTCAGGCAGCAACTCTACCTGCCTTCTTAATGAAACTAAATCTAATTCTAAAATCTAAATAGATGGAATCTGGCTCATCAATAAGTGGTGCTTACAAGACCGTTAGATGGACATGTGGATTTGCAGGGAACGAACGGCTATGGATCCCATGCAGGCAGAGGAGATTAGTTTGGCTTCGTGTTCGTCACCTACATAAAGAGATGGAGGGCTTCTTCCTCTGCTGTACTGTTCTACGTTCAATGTTTTAATCAGGGCCAGATCTTTCATTTATCCAGATGGTCTCATTTGAGAACTTCATGGCTAATAATTAGGCAGTGATGTTGCTCATGAAATAAGCGGAATTAAGTATACCGCAACATCAGTTATACTTATGTAAGTCAATGCTTAAAAAAAGATCAAAGGACAGTTGATGGATATGCCGGAAAGAAAGATTGCTTCAGAGATTATGGGAAATAAGACGGGTGAAGAGGACTAATGAGTTTGCTCTCATGGGGACCAGCATTGACCTGATTTAGTTTCGTTTAGAGATGGAAACAGATCCTTAGGCCCACCGAGTCCGCGCCGACCAGCAATCCCCGCACATTAACACTGCCTTACACATAACGAGGGACAATTTTACATTTATATCAAGCCAATTAACCTACAAACCTGTACGTCTTTGGAGTGTGGGAGGGAACAGAAGATCTCTGAGAATACCCACGTAGGTCACGGGGAGAACGTACAAACTCCGTACAGACAGCACCCCTTGGTCGGGATCGAACCCGGGTCTCCAGCGCTGTAAGGCAGCAACTCTACCGCTGCGCCACCGTGCCGCACCTTGGCTCATATCCCTCACAACCTGTGGTCTTACATGTATAAGAAAAGCATTAATAGGCTGCATGGTTCCTCAGAAAGTCACTCGGATGTACAAGAAAAGTACCTCTATGAAGGTTTACCTTTCGAGCCTGTCTTTTCAGGTTTATAGTCCCCATTCACTACACCTAGAAGGTCAGAGTCATCAAAATTACGACCTGCAGTATTAAAAGGAAGAAGCTAAAACGGGAATAAATGAAGACATCTATATACTAAAACTCACTGCCCCGCGCCCCACATGACCTCACCCAGCCAGCGGCCATGTGTGCTCCCGCTCCACCAATGGCGGCCGCCCGGGCCCAGGAGGCGGGTTGTTATGCAACCTCCGTTAGGCAGCGCCCTTGCCTACAGTGGCCCCCGGGCCTACAGTGTCCGGGCCAACAGTGTTCGGGCCTACAATCTCCGGGCCTACAGCGCCCCCCCAGGCCTAATACGGGACAAACCAATTTAGCCCAATATACGGGAGGTCCCGGCTAATACGGGACAGTTGGCAACCCTACTACTAACCCACATGTCTTAGGGTTGTGGGAGGAAATCTGACCAACTGGAGGAAACCCACGCGGTCACAGGGAAGACGTCCAAACTCTACGCAGATAGCAACCGAGGGTAGGATCGATCCTGGGTGTCTGGCTCCATAAGGCAGCAACTCTACCGCCCCCTGCACCAAACTATTGATCTACTTTCCACAAGGCGGTCACCATGTTATTCAGATAAAACAGCACGCACCTGTTTTCTTAACAGAATGGCCATTGAGCGCGTCATTAAGATCAAATCCATCAGGGTCTGGAAAGGGAAAAGTGTATAAATTAGTCCAAAACATTCTCCAATAACATTTAGCTACGAAGAGACTTACTTTTGAAAGTTAATATCCAACTAATATCGGGAGGATGTGATCTGTGGGTTGGATCAGTTAGCTAAGCTTGCAATTGGCAGCATCTAATCTCAAAACCATAGAAACATAGAAAATAGGTGCAGGAGTAGGCCTTTCAGCCCTATGAGCCAGCACTGCCATTCTATGTGATCATGGCTGATGATCAACAAAAGGTTCACCATAAGGACTTTGGGCACCGATTTAAACGTTCCCTCAGCCAACAATAAACCAACGCACATTGCCGCACTGGTGGGTAAGGCTAAGCAGCGCCTTTACCACCTTAAACAACTGAGGAAATTCAGAGTGTCTCTGAGGATCCTTCATTGCTTCTACTCTGGGGCTGTAGAGAGCATCCTGTCCGGCAACATTACAGTCTGGTTTGGGAACAGCTCTGCCCAGGACAGGATGGCCCTGCAGAGAGTAGTGCGTTCGGCAGAACGCACCATGGGAACTACACTCATCCCCCTGCAGGACCTATACATCAGGAGGTGCAGATCCAGAGCAAGCAAGATCATGAGGGACCCCTGCCACCCCAGTAACGGACTGTTCCAGATGCTACGATCAGGCAAACGGCTCCGCTGTCACGCTGCGAAAACGGAGAGGATGAGACGGAGCTTCTTCCCACAGGCCATCAGGACTGTCAACTTTTATAACCCCAGAGACTAAATTTTTGTCGACACTAATAGTAACTTATTAACTTTATTTATATGCTGTAACTGTAATTCTTTTTTGTGCACAACCCGCAGGCATTGCCACTTTCATTTCACTGCACATCGTGTATGTGTATGTGACAAATAAATTTGACTTGACTTGACTTGACTTGTATAGGAAGGAACTGCCGACGCTGGTTTAAACCGAAGAAAGACACACAAAGATGGAGTCACTCAGCAGGATAGGCAGCATCTCTGGAGAGGAATGGGTGGCGTTTTGTACATTTCCTCGATCGTCGTCTGCTTTGATCTGTCCTTTTCACACCTTACATGCCCATTGTGCCCTTCCACATCTCTAGTTTCCCTCTCCCCTGACTGAAGAAGGGTCTTGACCCCAAAACGTCACCCATCCATCCAGAGATGCTGCCTGTCCCACTAAGTTACTCCAGCATTTTGCGTCTATTTTCAGTATAAACCAGCACCTGCAGTTCCTTCTATGGGAGATAATACGATATTATTTTATGCATGATATTGTTTGATATTATTTTATACATTAGACATTGTGACGGTATTATTTTTATGCGCCTCTCTGTAACTAATTAAGGCGCTCTAGACATTCCTTACCCTTGACACGTCTCTGTAACATAACACTCCTTTGCTTTAGCTTGCACCCGTGCTTTAGCCTTGATGATAAGGGTAGCAGAATCCGAAGAGATGCGGACATTCATCAATGAATAGGATTTAATGGTGTCAAGAGAAGAGATAAGGAAAAACATAGGCCTTGGGGTGATGGATGGATGGATGTGAGGGATGGACTAGCAGGGAAATAAGGGAGGCGAAATATGAAGGGATGTGAGCATTGAGATAAGGATATATTACTAAATGGGATTTAATGGTGGCGGGACAAACAGGTACTACAAAGAAATGAAGGACTGAAGAAAGGAGTGTGGGTATGAGGTAATGCAAAGGAGATATAGAATAATCCTATAAACATAGACTGCCCGGTGTACTAAGTGGGCAGTCAGTCAGATGGTTGACATCCTGATTGTTCCAGCCGTTGTTTGCAAATAAAGGCTTTTAACTTCTTGAAGAATTCTCCGTGCCATCTGCTTCATTTTGAACACCGGTAACCACGACACTTCCTACATATTTAAACTGCACGGTGCTTTCACTTCCCTGTTCCCAAATTAGTAAAAGGGATCAGTTTACCAACCACAAAGATGAGAATGTACTCGTAGAAACAAGGACTTGCCGACACTGGTTTACACAGAAGGACACAAAGTGCTGGAGTAACTCAGTGGGACAGGCAGCATCACTAGGTAACATGGATAGGTGACATGTAGAAAGGTCGGCAGAGGAGCGGCAGGTGAAGGAGTGAGTGTGGGCATTGGCTGAAGAATTTAATTAGCAAATCGGTAAGTTAGCTAAAGAGTGAATTAGTCAATTTATCAACTAATATAAGGAAGGTTTGCTCTCGGGGAGCGCCCTGTTGGGGAGCGGCCTTGTCAAGGGAAGTGCCTTGTGAGAAAAGTGCGAGTCTTTGGCTCGAATGCCTTGTGAGAAAAGTGAGAGTCTTTGGCTCGAGAGTCTTTGGGCGGCACGGTGGCGCAGCGGTAGAGTTGCTGCCTTACAGCGAATGCAGCGCCGGAGACTCAGGTTCGATCCTGATTACGGGTGCTGTCTGTACGGAGTTTGTACGTTCTCCCCGTGACCTGCGTGGGTTTTCTCCGAGATCTTCGGTTTCCTCCCACACTCCAAAGACTTACAGGTTTGTAGGTTAATTGACTGGGTAAATGTAAAAATTGTCCCTAGTGTGTGTAGGATAGTGTAGGATCGGTGGGCGGCGCGGACTCGATGGGCCGAAGGGCCTGTTTCCACGCTGTATCTCTAAATCCAAATCTAAATCTAAAGGACACTACGCCAAAAGTTGGAGAGGGTGAGACGCAGTGAAGTGAAGAAATGACAGGCAAGCTGATTCAGTGTGATGCTTGCAGGATGTGGAAGGTCAGGGACTCCGCTGGTGCTTCTGGCTGCTACAACTGTGGACAGTGTGTCCAGGTTCAGCTCCTGAAAGACCGTGTTAGGGAACTGGAGAGGCAACTGGATGTCCTCCCGGATCGTCCGGGAAAACGAGAGTTTCCTGGACAGGACCCACGGCGAGATCGTTACACCGAAGGTACCGGAAGAGAGAAGGTGGGTGACGGTGAGGATGGGAGGGAAGCTTGGAGTGCAGGAGACCCTGGGGAGTTGTACCTCTTGAAAACAGGTTCACCCTCTTGGAAGCCGTTGGGACGGAAGACACTGCCCGTCTGAGCGGCGGACAGGTCTGCGCGGCAAAACAGAAGGAGGGTCTCGACCCGAAACGTCGCCCATTCCTTCTCTCCTGAGATGCTGCCTGACCTGCTGAGTTACTCCAGCATTTTGCGAATAAATACCTTCGATTTGTACCAGCATCTGCAGTTATTTTCTTGCAGTAACAGGATTGGTCCAAGTCAGCATGGATTTATGAAGGGGAAATCGCGCTTGACTAATCTTTTTGAGGATGTGACAAGTAAAATGGATGAAGGAGAGCCAGTGGATGTAGTGCCTCTGGACTTTCAGAAAGTACTTTGATAAGGTCCCACACAGGAGGTTAGTGTGCAAAATTAGAGCGCATGGTATTGGGGGGGTAGGGTATTGAAATGGATAGAGAATTGGTTGGCAGACAGGAAACAAAGAGTAGGAATAAACGGGTCCTTTTCAGAATGGCAGGCAGTGTAGACGGCAGATGCGTTCCCATAGACGACTTCCGCGGTCGACTTTGGGGGCCGGTATTGCGGCCTCCCCCCCCCCCCCCCCCCACAATAACGTGACCTCCATTGGTAAGGCAAAACGGATAATTCGGGAAGGTTCTGGAACCAAGGATGCTGGAAAATCAAAGGTGGGCCCGTATAAAGACATTCCTCATCAACACGTACCTCGAGGTTGGGTGGTGTCATCTTGTAGAGCGTCGTTAAGATCAAATCCAACATTATCATCTGAAAGAGAAATGGTGACCATCACCCACTTAAGCGTAGACACCTTCAGTGACTTCAGGGCCAATTTGGTTCCCAATTTAAGGTAGTCTCGATGCAACAACTGCTGGCCAGTCCTGGAGATTGTGGCTTAACCAAGTCGTAAACCCAAAGAGCGAGCTTGTGTATAAAACCATGAGGGGAACTGATCTCCCGGCGGCTCAGCACTTCAACTCCCCCTCCCACTCCCAGACTGACCTTTCCGTCCTGGGCCTCCTCCGTTGCCATAGTGAGGCCCAGCGCAAATTGGAGGAACAGCACCTCATATTTCGCTTGGATAGCCTACACCCCACAGTGTAGGTGCTGGTACAAATGAACATTGATTTTGTATCCCAATATATACCAATATTTTCCAATAGTTAGATAGAGCTCTAGGGGCTAGTGGAATCAATGGATATGGGGGGAAGGCAGGCACGGGTTACTGATTGCAAATGATCAGCCACGATCACAATGAATGGCGGTGCTGAGTCGATGAGGCCAAATGGCCTCCTCCTGCACCTATTTTCTATGTTTCTATGTTTCTATATACACACACACATATACATATACACACACATATACACACACACACACACACACACACACACACTCATATATACACACACACTCACATTTTCACACACATATACACACACACATACACACACACACAGAAACACACACATACATACACACACACACACACATATGTACACACACACACACATATATATATATATACACCCACATGTATATATGTATACACACACACATACACACACACATATATATATATATATATATATATATATATATATAATGAATGAATGAATACGTTTATTGGCCAAGTATGTGCATATACAAACGTCGCCCATTCCTTCTCTCCTGAGATGCTGCCTGACCTGCTGAGTTACTCCAGCATTTTGTGAATAAATACCTTCGATTTGTACCAGCATCTGCAGTTATTTTCTTGCAGTAACAGGATTGGTCCAAGTCAGCATGGATTTATGAAGGGGAAATCGCGCCTGACTGAACTTCTGGAATGTTTTGAGGATGTGACAAGTAAAATGGATGAAGGAGAGCCAGTGGATGTAGTGCCTCTAGACTTTCAGAAAGTACTTTGATAAGGTCCCACACAGGAGGTTAGTGTGCAAAATTAAAGCACATGGTATTGGGGGGGGGTAGGGCATTGACATGGATAGAGAATTGGTTGGCAGACAGGAAACAAAGAGTAGGAATAAACGGGTCCTTTTCAGAATGGCAGGCAGTGGAGACGGCAGATGCGTTCCCATAGACGACTTCCGCGGTCGACTTTGGGGGCCGGTATCTCGGCTCCCCCCCCACCCCCACCCCCACAAGACCATGACCTCCATTGGTAAGGCAAAACGGATAATTCGGGAAGGTTCTGGAACCAAGGATGCTGGAAAATCAAAGGTGGACCCGTATAAAGACATTCCTCACCAGCACGTACCTCGAGGTTGGGTGGTGTCATCTTGTAGAGCGTCGTTAAGATCAAATCCATCATTATCATCTGAAAGAGAAATGGTGACCATCACCCACTTAAGCGTAGACACCTTCAGTGGCTCCAGGGCCAAATTTGGTTCCCAATTTAAGGTAGTCTCGATGCAACAACTGCTGGCCAGTTCTGGAGATTGTGGCTTAACCAAGTCGTAAACCCAAAGAGCGAGCTTGTGTATAAAACCATGAGGGGAACTGATCTCCCGGCGGCTCAGCACTTCAACTCCCCCTCCCACTCCCAGACTGACCTTTCCGTCCTGGGCCTCCTCCGTTGCCATAGTGAGGCCCAGCGCAAATTGGAGGAACAGCACCTCATATTTCGCTTGGATAGCCTACACCCCACAGTGTAGGTGCTGGTACAAATGAACATTGATTTTGTATCCCAATATATACCAATATTTTCCAATAGTTAGATAGAGCTCTAGGGGCTAGTGGAATCAATGGATATGGGGGGAAGGCAGGCACGGGTTACTGATTGCAAATGATCAGCCACGATCACAATGAATGGCGGTGCTGAGTCGATGAGGCCAAATGGCCTCCTCCTGCACCTATTTTCTATGTTTCTATGTTTCTATATACACACACACATATACATATACACACACATATACACACACACACACACTCATATATACACACACACTCACATTTTCACACACATATACACACACACATACACACACACACATATACACACACATATGTACACACACACACACACACACACATACATATATATACACCCACATGTATATATATGTATACACACACACATATATATATATATATATATATATATATATATATATATATATATATATATGAATGAATGAATGAATAAGTTTATTGGCCAAGTATGTGCATATACAAACGTCGCCCATTCCTTCTCTCCTGAGATGCTGCCTGACCTGCTGAGTTACTCCAGCATTTTGTGAATAAATACCTTCGATTTGTACCAGCATCTGCAGTTATTTTCTTGCAGTAACAGGATTGGTCCAAGTCAGCATGGATTTATGAAGGGGAAATCGCGCCTGACTGAACTTCTGGAATGTTTTGAGGATGTGACAAGTAAAATGGATGAAGGAGAGCCAGTGGATGTAGTGCCTCTAGACTTTCAGAAAGTACTTTGATAAGGTCCCACACAGGAGGTTAGTGTGCAAAATTAAAGCACATGGTATTGGGGGGGGGTAGGGCATTGACATGGATAGAGAATTGGTTGGCAGACAGGAAACAAAGAGTAGGAATAAACGGGTCCTTTTCAGAATGGCAGGCAGTGTAGACGGCAGATGCGTTCCCATAGACGACTTCCGCGGTCGACTTTGGGGGCCGGTATCTCGGCTCCCCCCCCACCCCCACCCCCACAAGACCATGACCTCCATTGGTAAGGCAAAACGGATAATACGGGAAGGTTCTGGAACCAAGGATGCTGGAAAATCAAAGGTGGACCCGTATAAAGACATTCCTCACCAACACGTACCTCGAGGTTGGGTGGTGTCATCTTGTAGAGCGTCGTTAAGATCAAATCCATCATTATCATCTGAAAGAGAAATGGTGACCATCACCCACTTAAGCGTAGACACCTTCAGTGGCTCCAGGGCCAAATTTGGTTCCCAATTTAAGGTAGTCTCGATGCAACAACTGCTGGCCAGTTCTGGAGATTGTGGCTTAACCAAGTCGTAAACCCAAAGAGCGAGCTTGTGTATAAAACCATGAGGGGAACTGATCTCCCGGCGGCTCAGCACTTCAACTCCTCCTCCCACTCCCAGACTGACCTTTGCATCCTGGGCCTCCTCCGTTGCCATAGTGAGGCCCAGCACAAATTGGAGGAACAGCACCTCGTATTTCGCTTGGATAGCCTACACCCCACAGTGTAGGTGCTCGTACAAATGAACATTGATTTTGTATCCCAATATATACCAATATTTTCCAATAGTTAGATAGAGCTCTAGGGGCTAGTGGAATCAATGGATATGGGGAGAAGGCAGGCACGGGTTACTGATTGCAAATGATCAGCCATGATCACAATGAATGGCGGTGCTGGCTCGATGAGGCCAAATTGCCTCCTCCTGCACCTATTTTTTATGTTTCTATGTTTCTATATACACACACGTACATATACATATACACACACATATACACACACACACACTCATATATACACACACATACACACACACTCACATTTTCACACACATATACACACACACACACACACACACACACACACACACACACACACACAGCGGTATGAACATTGATTTCTCTAACCATTCTCTAACTTCAGATGGTTCATCTGTCCCTCTCTTTCCCCTCCCCCTTCCCAGTTCTCCCACTAGTCTCTCTGTCTCCGACTACATCCGTTCTTTGTCCCGCCCCCTCCCCTGACATCAGCCTGAAGAAGGGTCTCGACCCGAAACGTCACCCATTCCTTCTATCCTGAGATGCTGCCTGACCCGCTGAGTTGCTCCAGCATTTTGCGATACCACCGGTAAATGCACACGGTCTTTTACCAAGAGTAGTGGAATCAAAAAGCAGGAACCGAGGTTCAAGGCGAGAGGGGAAAGATTTAATAGGAGCCTGAGGGGCAACGTTTTCCACACAGAGGGTGGGCGGGATACGGAATGAGTTGCCAGGGGAGGTGGCTGATATAGGCACTATAACAACATTGAAAAGACATTTGGATAGGTACATGGAGAGGAAAGGTTTAGTTTAGTGCACCGAGGTACAGGGAAAAGGCACAATCAAGTTGTCCACAATGTAGAGATAAAGGAAAGAGGGTACAACGTTTAGTGGAAGATATAATATTGAAGTCCAATAAAGTCCGATTCAAGGTCATAAGGTTCTTAAGTGAAAGGAGTAGAATTAGGCCATTCGGCCCATCAAGTCTACTCTGCCATTCAATCGTGGCTGATTCTATCTCTCCCTCCTAACCCCATTCTCCTCCCTTCTCCCCAAAACCTCTGACAACTATCATATCATATCATATATATACAGCCGGAAACAGGCCTTTTCGGCCCACCAAGTCCGTGCCGCCCAGCGATCCCCGCACATTAACACTATCCTACACCCACTAGGGACAATTTTTACATTTACCCAGCCATTAACCTACATACCTGTACGTCTTTGGAGTGTGGGAGGAAACCGAAGATCTCGGAGAAAACCCACGCAGGTCACGGGGAGAACGTACAAACTCCTTACAGTGCAGCACCCGTAGTCAGGATCGAACCTGAGTCTCCGGCGCTGCATTCGCTGTAAAGCAGCAACTCTACCGCTGCGCTACCGTGCCGCCCATTAAACTGTTAAAGATTGCTGAGATGTCTCCATTGAGGTGGACGGGGGGGGGGGGGGGGGGGGGGGTACAGAAAGGAATTGCAGATGCTGGTTTACACCGAAGATAGACACAGAATGCTGGGGTAACTCAGCGGGGTCAGGCAGCAACTCTGGAGAAAGGGAACAGGTGACATTTTGGGTGAATTTTGCATTGATTTCCTTCCTCTCAGGAGATTACTATTGTGAAACGAGACTATTCAAATGAGTTTGGAAGGTTGAGGGGGGGGACCTCATTGAAACTTACTGACGAATGAAAGGCCTGGATAGAGTGGATGTGGAGAGGATGTGTCTACCAGTGGGAGAGTCTAGGACCAGAGGGCACAGCCTCAGAATAAAAGGACGTACTTTTAGAAAGGAGTTGATGAGGAATTTCTTTAGTCAGAGGGCGGTGAATCTGTGGAATTCAATGCCACAGACGGCTGTGGAAGCCAAGTCAGTGGATAGTTTTAAGGTGCCGATTGACAGGTTCTTGATCAGTACGGGTGTCAGGGGTTATGGGGAGAAGGCAGGAGAATGGGGTTGAGAGGGAAAGATAGATCAGCCATGAATGAATGGCAGAGTAGTCTTGATGGGCCGAATGGCCCTATTCTGCTCCGCAAACTTTTGAACTTAAGAAAGAATAATACACACCTATTGGCGCATTCGGATCATCATCAAATGCGTCACTAAGATCAAAGTCATCAGCCCCTGGAAAAGAAAGGCTTATAATTACTCCGGTTGGTTCCATGAAACCGTCTGGCACAACATTTAGCTGCCAAGAGACGAACATAAAGTCTCCATTCTTGATCAGTACGGGTGTCAGGGGTTATGGGGAGAAGGCAGGAGAATGGGGTTGAGAGAGAAAGATAGATCAGCCATGATTGAATGGTGGAGTAGGTTTGATGGGCCGAATGGCCCTATTCTGCTCCGTGAACTTTTGAACTTAAGAAAGAATAATAGACAATAGACAATAGGTGCAGGAGTAGGCCATTCGGCCCTTTAAGCCAGCACCACCAATCAATGTGAGCATGGCTGATCATTCTCAATCAGTACCCCGTTCCTGCCTTCTCCCCATACCCCCTGACTCCGCTATCCTTAAGAGCTCTAACTAGCTCTCTCTTGAATGCATTCAGAGAATTGGCCTCCACTGCCTTCTGAGGCAGAGAATTCCACAGATTTACAACTCTCTGACTAAAAAGTTTTTCCTCATCTCCGTTCTAAATGGCCGACCCCTTATTCTTAAACTGTGGCCCCTTGTTCTGGACTCCCCCAACATTGGGAACATGTTTTCTGCCTCTAACGTGTCCAACCCCTTAATAATCTTATATGTTTCGATAAGATCCCCTCTCATCCTTCTAAATTCCAGTGTAGACAAGCCTAGACGCTCCAGTCTTTCAACATTCGAATGTCACGCCATTCCGGGAATTAACCTAGTAAACCTATGCTGCACGCCCTCAATAGCAAGAATATCCTTCCTCAAATTTGGAGACCAAAACTGCAAACGGTACTCCAGGTGCGGTCTCACTAGGGCCCTGTACAACTGCAGAAGGACCTCTTTGCTCCTATACTCAACTCCTCTTATTATGAAGGTCAACATTCCATTGGCTTTCTTCACTGCCTGCTGTACCTGCATGCTTCCTTTCAGTGACTGATGCACTAAGACACCCAGATCTCGTTGTACGTCCTCTATTCCTAACTTGACACCATTCAGATAATAATCTGCCTTCCTATTCGTACCACCAAAGTGGATAACCTCATACTTATCCACATTAAACTACATCTGCCATGCATCCGCCCACTCACACAACCTGTCCAAGTCACCCTGCAACCTCATAGCATCTTCCTCACAGTTCACACTACCACCCAGCTTTGTATCATCTGCAAATTTGCTAATGCTACTTTTAATCCCTTCATCCAAGTCATTAATGTGTATTGTAAATAGCTGCGGTCCCAGCACCGAGCCTTGCGGTACCCCACTAGTCACTGCCGGCCATTCTGAAAGGGACCATTTATCCCCACTCTTTGCTTTCTGTCTGTCAACCAATTTTCTATCCATGTCAGTACCCTACCTCCAATACCATGTGCTCTAATTTTGCCCACTAATCTCCTATGTGGGACCTTGTCGAAGGCTTTCTGAAAGTCGAGGTACACCACATCCACCGGCTCTCCCCTGTCAATTTTCCTAGTTACATCCTCAAAAAATTCCAGAAGATTAGTCAAGCATGATTTCCCCTTCGTAAATCTATGCTGACTCGGAACGATCCTGTTACTGCTATCCAAATGCTCCGCAATTTCATCTTTTATGATTGACTCCAGCATCTTCCCCACCACTGATGTCAGACTAACTGGTCTATAATTTCCCGTTTTCTCTCTCCCTCCTTTCTTAAAACGTGGGACAACATTAGCTACCCTCCAATCCATAGGAACTGATCCTTAATCTATAGAACATTGGAAAATGATCACCAATGCGTCCACAATTTCTAGAGCCACCTCCTTAAGTACCCTGGGATGCAGACCATCAGGCCCTGGGGATTTATCAGCCTTCAGTCCCATCTGTCTGCCCAACACCATTTCCTGCCTAATGTGGATTTCCTATAGTTCCTCCGTCACCCTAGGAACTCTGGTCACCTGTTGGCACATTGGGATCATCATCAAATGCGTCACTAAGATCAAAGTCATCAGCCCCTGGAAAACAAAAAGGCTTATAATTACTCCGGTTGGTTCCATGAAACCTTCTTTCACAATATTTAGCTGCCAAGAGACGAACATGAAGTCTCCATTCTTGCACAGTACGGGTGTCGGGGGTTATGGGGAGAAGGCAGGAGAATGGGGTTGAGAGGGAAAGATAGATCAGCCATGATTGAATGGCGGAGTAGACTTGATGGGCCGAATGGCCCTATTCTGCTCCGTGAACTTTTGAACTTAAGAAAGAATAATACACACCTGTTGGCACATTGGGATCATCATCAAGTGCGTCACTAAGATCAAAGTCATCAGCCCCTGGAAAAGAAAGGCTTATAATTACTCCAGTTAGTTCCATGAAACCTTCTGGCACAACATTTAGCTGCCAAGAGACGAACATGAAGTCTCCATTTTTGGTGTAGGAATTTAATGTCTGCCAATTTTGTTGTGATCTCAGGTCGGATCAGTTCCAGTTATGCATGACCAATCTCAAAATAGTACCAACAATTGTCTTTAGACTTTAGAGATACGGAACAAAAACACGCCCTTCATCCCACCGAGTCTGTGCCATGCTGGCTTGAAGGGCCAAATGGCCTCCTCCTGCACCTGTTTTCTAAGTAACCATTGATCACCCCGTACACTAGCACTATCCTACACGCTATTCACAATTTTTTACAAGCCAATTAACCCTACAAACCTGCACGTCTTTGGAGTGTGGGAGGAAACCGGAGCACCTGGAGAAAAACGCACGTGGTCACAGGGAGAACGTACAAACTCTGTACGGACGGCACCCGTAGTCGGGATTGAACCCGGGACTCTAGCGTTGTAAGGCGGCATTTCTACCGCTGCGCCACCGTGCCTGCGAAGGACTCTGTCCCATGACTCTGCCGTTTTAAGCTTCTTAAATGTATACCCAGCCCACCTTGGCCTACACGATCTCCCAGTTGTCAAACATTTTACCTCTTCTTCTCATTCCCAACTAGGCCTGACACTAGGCCTCCTCCATTGTCAGGCCTGATTCTCATTAGGACTTGTCTTCGATGAACAATTGAACTTGTTGTGTAGAAAGGAACTGCAGATGCTGGTTTAAACCGAAGACAGACACAAAAAGTTGGAGTAACTCAGCGGGACAGGCAGCATCTCAGGAGAGAAGGAACGGGTCGAGACCCTTCTTCAGGCTAGTCAAGGGAAAGGGTAACGAGTGTTATAGACAATGATGTAGAGATAAAGAACAATGAATGGGTGTAAGAAAATAACTGCAGATGCTGGTACAAATCGAAGGTATTTATTTCACAAAAGGGTCCAGATAGAAAACATTTCCTATGCATTTCCTCCCCAGATGCTGCCTGACCTGCTGAGTTCCTTCAGCACTTTGTACATTGTTCGAGAATCCAATAGCTGTAGTTTCTCGAGTCCCCCTCTTGTACGTTTGAATAAGGTCAACCCTCATTCTTCTAAAAGCAAGAAATATAAAACAGACCTTTCAAGACTCCCTTGGTAGACAACCCTCCCACGGTAAGATTAGCAATTAGGGGACACAGGTTTAAGTGAGAGGTGAAAGATTTGATAGGAATTTGAGGGGCAACTTTTTCCACACTGAGGGTAGTGGGCATATGACAATAGACAATAGGTGCAGGAGTAGGCCATTTGGCCCTTCGAGCCAGCACCGCCATTCAATGTGATCATGGCTGATCATTCTCAATCAGTACCCCGTTCCTGC
Organism: Rhinoraja longicauda; assembly: GCF_053455715.1. NCBI lineage: Eukaryota > Metazoa > Chordata > Chondrichthyes > Rajiformes > Arhynchobatidae > Rhinoraja > Rhinoraja longicauda. The sequence goes on along the minus strand of NC_135959.1, from coordinate 7,561,282 downwards.
CTTCTCCCCATACCCCCTAACTCCGCTATCCTTAAGAGCTCTATCTAGCTCTCTCTTGAATGCATTCAGAGAATTGGCCTCCACTGCCTTCTGAGGCAGAGAATTCCACAGATTCACAACTCTCTGACTGAAAAAGATTTTCCTCATCTCAGTTCTAAATGGCCTACCCCTTATTCTTAAACTGTGGCCCCTTGTATCTGGACTCCCCCAACATTGGGAACATGTTTCCTGCCTCTAACGTGTCCAACCCCTTAATAATCTTATACGTTTCGATAAGATCTCCTCTCATCCTTCTAAATTCCAATGTATACAAGGCTGGTCGCTCCAGTCTTTCAACATGGAACAAGCTGCCTGAAGAAGTGGTTGGGGCAGAAATTATAACAGCATTTAAAAAACATTTGTACAGGCAAATGGATATTTAGTTTAGAGATACAGCTCTTTAGAGAAACAGGCCCTTCGGCCCATCGAGTCCACACCGACCAGCAATCGCCGCGCTTTAACACTATCCTACGCACGCTAGGGACAATTTTACATTTGTACCAAGCCAATTGACCAACAAACCTGCACGTCTTTGGAGTGTGGGAGGAAACCGGAGATCTCGGAGATAACGCACGCAGGTCACGGGGAGAATGTACAAACTCCGTACAGACAGCACCCGTAGTCAGGGTCGAACCTGGGTCTCTGGCGCTGTAAGGCAGTTGCTCTACACAGCGGTATGATACTATAAAGGTTTAGAAGGATATGGACCAAACGCTAGTGTAAAATGGGACTCTTTGGTCGGCATAGGCAAGGTGGGTCAAAGGGCCTGTTTCCATACTGTAACTCTAAGACTGTAGGATGCAGCTGGACAGTCTTATCTTACTGGTCTAGTCGTCAAGGGGCCACAGTTTAAGAATAAGGGGTAGGCAATATAGAACTGAGATGAGGAAAAACTTTTTCAGTCAGAGAGTTGTGTATCTGTGGAATTCTCTGCCTCAGAAGGCAGTGGAGGCCAATTCTCTGGATGCTTTCGAAAGAGAGCTAGATAGAGCTCTTAAGGATAGCGGAGTCAGGGGGTATGGGGAGAAGGCAGGAACGGGGTACTGATTGAGAATGATCAGCCATGATTACATTGAATGGCGGTGCTGGCTCGAAGGGCCGAATGGCCTACTCCTGCACCTATTGTCTATTGTCTATTGTCAAGCTTGTTTGTTCTTACTGGTCCAGTCGTCAAGCAGCTGTGAGTGTGGAGGATGTGGGGGGCAAATCGATAACTTCAGAAAAGGGGAAGTCAGAAGATGAGGTGCCAGTTTTTCTTTCTTTCAGCGGGCTGATGGTGGAGAGAGATAGCACCCTCTCTGGAGAGAAGGAATGGGTGACGTTTCGGGTCGAGATACTTCCTCGGTCTCAGTTTGAACAATTCGGTGGGCCGAATGGCCTGTTCCCACGCAGTATCTCTAAACTAAACTAAACATACAAGAGGCCTGAGTTGTGTAACAAGGTTCCAAGAAGCACCTTCAGCACCTGAACCGACACAAATACATTTAATAATAATAATAATAATGCATTTTATTTATATAGCTCTTTTCATAAACTCAAAGACGCTTTACAGAGATTTAGAGAACATAGGGAAATGAATAAATAGATAAATAAGTAAATAAGTAAACGAACAGAGAAAGGAGACAGAAGGTGAGGTGACCTTCAGTGGTTGAAGGCAGTACTGAACAGGTGAGACTTCAGTGATGTTTTGAATGTGGTGAGTGTGGAGGAGTCTCTAACGGTTTGGGGTAGTGAGTTCCATAGGGTGGGAGCAGCGATGGAGAAAGCCCTGTCCCCCCAGGATCTGAGTTTGGTCCGGATGTGGGGGGATAGGAGATTGGCAGCAGCAGAGCGGAGGGTGCAGGTGGGAGTGTGCCTGTGGAGGAGGTCAGTCAGGTAGGATAGGGCCAGGTTATGGAGGGCTTTGTAGGTTATGAGGAGGATTTTGTACTGGATTCTCTGGGGGATGGGGAGCCAGTGGAGTTTGTAAAGGATGGGGGTGACTGACTGATTTGGTGACTGATGGGAACTAAAGACTGGCACGAGTGCAGTATGCATTCCAGAATTGCCTGTCTTTAGTTCAGATACAGCATGGAAACAGGCCCTTCGGTCCACCGAGTCCACGACGAACAGTGATCCCCGCAAACTAACACTATCCGACACACGCTGGGGCCAATTTATAATTACACAAAGCCAATTAACCTACAAACCACTTAACCTACATAATCCACTTTGGAGCGTGGCAGGAAACTGGAGATCCCAGAGAAAAGCCTTGCAGGTCACGGGGAGAACGTACAAACTCTGTACAGAATCGAACCCGGGTCTCTGGCGCTGTGGGGCAGCAACTCTACCCTCTGCGCCACCGTGCCAGTCACACACTGTTGGCGACTGCGATGTTCTTTATCCTGTGCAGGACAGTAACTGTGCATTCAGCCTGTGACAGGATGAAGATTAATGCCACTGCTTCTGATTTCACTTCCTTTCCATGTAATCTGTCCCTTGCACAAACCACACCACATCTGCACAGAGACAGCATTTTGACCGCAATAACAAATCTTCCCCTGATATTTCAGGACAAGGCTTCTGAGCCCAACTTGCCAAAAAATGCCAGCTCTATCCATTAATTCGGGTGTAAGTATATTACATACATTGTGTATCCCAATATATCCCAATATATCCAAATAGTTAGATAGAGCTCTAGGGGCTAGTGGAATCAAGGGATATGGGGAGAAGGCATGCACGGGTTATTGATTGTGGACGATCAGCCATGATCACAATGAATGGCGGTGCTGGCTCAAAGGGCCAAATGGCCTCCTCCTGCACCTATTTTCTATGTTTCTATATACACAAACACACACATATACATATACATACACACACACACTCATATATACACACACATACAGACACACACACACACACTCACATTTTCACACACATATACACACACACATACACACAGACACACACATATACACATATGTACACACACACACATATGTACACACACACATACATATACATATATATATATATATGAATGAATGAATGAATGAATACATTTATTGGCCAAGTATGTGCATATACAAGGAATGTGCCTTGGTGCTCCGCTCACAAATAACAACACAAACATACAGTTAACAATTAAGAATAAAGCATAAACACATCAAAACAATAAGGATACAACATTACGGTCTAAACATGTGGGTGAAAATAAACCAGAGCAAAAAAGAGACTACAGACTTTGGTTATTGAGTAGAACTATCACCCGTGGAAAAAAGCTGTTTTTATGTCTGGCTGTGGCTGCTTTGACAGTCTGGAGTCGCCTTCCAGAGGGAAGTGTTTCAAAGAGTTTGTGACCAGGGTGGGAGGGGTCAGAGATGATCTTGCCCGCTCGCTTCCTGGCCCTTGCAGTGTACAGTTCGTCAATGGGGGGGAAGGATGCAGCCAACAACCTTCTCAGCTGTGTGAACGATTCGTTGCAGCCTCCGGATGTCGTGCTTGGTGGCTGAGCCAAACCAGACCATGATGGAGAAGGTGAGGACGGACTCAATGATAGCAGTATAGAACTGGACCATCATCGCCTGTGGCAGATTGTGTTTCTTCAGTTGCCGCAGGAAGTACATCCTCTGTTGGGCCTTTTTGACTGTGGAGTAGATGGTGGCCCCCCATTTAAGGTCACTGGAGATGATGGTTCCAAGGAACTTAAATGACTCCACAGATGTGACTGTGGTGTTGTTGATGGTGAGTGGGGGGAGGGGAGGGGAATCTCTATATATATATATATATATATCTCTGCTGAACTTATTTTTTGTTGTTTATTATGTGTTTACCGAATACTATATTTACATATCTGTGCAGGAAGGAACTGCAGAAGCTGGCGTCAACCGAAGACACACGAAAAGCTGGAGTAATTCAGCGGGTCAGGCAGCATCTCTGGAGAGAAGGCATTGGTGACAAGTCAAGTCAAGTTTATTTGTCACATACACATACACGATGTGCAGTGAAATGAAAGTGCCAATGCCTGCGGATTGTGCAACAAAAAAAAGAATTACAGTTACAGCATATAAATTAGTTAATACAGAGAAGACAAAATTTAGTCCCTGGAGTTATAAAAGTTAACAGTCCTGATGGCCTGTGGGAAGAAACTCCGTCTCATCCTCTCCGTTTTCACAGCGTGACAGCGGAGGCGTTTGCCTGACCGTAGCAGCTGGAACAGTCCGTTACTGGGGTGGCAGGGGTCCCTCATGATCTCGCTTGCTCTGGATCTGCACCTTCAAAAGTCCGGGAGCAGAGCAAGGACGCCCGTTGGCTGAGCATTAAAGTAAGTGCTAGTTTAAGTGAGAAGTCAGGTAAATTGGACAATCAGGCAATTTAATTGGTAATATAAGCAATACTTGCAAAAGGGTGCAGCCCTGTTCAGGTGCAGCCCAGTGAGAAAAGTGCCCAGTGAGAAAAGTGCCCAGTGAGAAAAGTGCCCAGTGAGAAAAGTGCCCAGTGAGAAAAGTGCCCAGTGAGAAAAGTGCCCAGTGAGAAAAGTGCCCAGTGAGAAAAGTGCCCAGTGAGAAAAGTGCCCAGTGAGAAAAGTGCCCAGTGAGAAAAGTGCCCAGTGAGAAAAGTGCCCAGTGAGAAAAGTGCCCAGTGAGAAAAGTGCCCAGTGAGAAAAGTGCCCAGTGAGAAAAGTGCCCAGTGAGAAAAGTGCCCAGTGAGAAAAGTGCCCAGTGAGAAAAGTGCCCAGTGAGAAAAGTGCCCAGTGAGAAAAGTGCCCAGTGAGAAAAGTGCCCAGTGAGAAAAGTGCCCAGTGAGAAAAGTGCCCAGTGAGAAAAGTGCCCAGTGAGAAAAGTGCCCAGTGAGAAAAGTGCCCAGTGAGAAAAGTGCCCAGTGAGAAAAGTGCCCAGTGAGAAAAGTGCCCAGTGAGAAAAGTGCCCAGTGAGAAAAGTGCCCAGTGAGAAAAGTGCCCAGTGAGAAAAGTGCCCAGTGAGAAAAGTGCCCAGTGAGAAAAGTGCCCAGTGAGAAAAGTGCCCAGTGAGAAAAGTGCCCAGTGAGAAAAGTGCCCAGTGAGAAAAGTGCCCAGTGAGAAAAGTGCCCAGTGAGAAAAGTGCCCAGTGAGAAAAGTGCCCAGTGAGAAAAGTGCCCAGTGAGAAAAGTGCCCAGTGAGAAAAGTGCCCAGTGAGAAAAGTGCCCAGTGAGAAAAGTGCCCAGTGAGAAAAGTGCCCAGTGAGAAAAGTGCCCAGTGAGAAAAGTGCCCAGTGAGAAAAGTGCCCAGTGAGAAAAGTGCCCAGTGAGAAAAGTGCCCAGTGAGAAAAGTGCCCAGTGAGAAAAGTGCCCAGTGAGAAAAGTGCCCAGTGAGAAAAGTGCCCAGTGAGAAAAGTGCCCAGTGAGAAAAGTGCCCAGTGAGAAAAGTGCCCAGTGAGAAAAGTGCCCAGTGAGAAAAGTGCGAGTCTTCGGCGAGGAGGCTGAGGTGAGGAGGATACCATTGTTTTAAGCCAGAGCTGGTTATAGGCACAAGGTGATGGCGGAAAAGTTGGTGCGGTGTGTTTCCTGCAGGATGTGGGAAGACAGGGACGTCGCGGGAGCTTCTGGGAGCTATACCTGCAAGAACTGTGTCCAGGTGCAGCTCCTGAAGGGACGTGTGGTGGAGTTGGAGAGGCAGTTGGATGACCTCAGGGCCATCCGGGAATGCGAGAGTTTCCTCGACAGGACCTATTGTGAGGCTGTCACGCCAAGGGTCCAGGTCGAGCGAAGGTGGGAGACTGTTTCCGGGGGGAGTGGACGTGGACTACAGGACACCCCAGTGGCTGTGCCTATTGCAAATAGGTATACCCTCTTGGGAACTGTCGGGGCAGAAGACGTTTCCAGTCCGAGTGGCGGACCTGTTGGCAAGGATACACGACAGGGGAGACCGAAGTCTGGAAGAGCCGTAGTGGTCGGTGACTCCATAGTCCGAGGGACAGACAGAAGATTCTGTGGCAGCAGGAGGGACTTGAGGATGGTCTGTTGCCTCCCTGGTGCCAGGGTTCAACACATCACAGACCGGCTTCAGAAAATCCTAGTGAGGGAAGGCGATCAACCTGAAGTCGTTGTGCACGTGGGCACGAATGACGTCGGGCGGAAGAGGAAGGAGGTGCTACAGCGGGAGTTTAGAGAGTTGGGAAAAGCGCTGAGAAGTAGGACGTCGAAGGTGGTTATCTCTGGACTGCTACCGGTACCTCGTGCTGGTGAGGCCAGGAACAGAGAGATAGAGGGTATGAATTTATGGCTGAGGGGCTGGTGCAGAGAGCAGGGATTTAGATTTCTGGACCACTGGGATCTCTTCTGGGCTAGGGGTGACTTGTACAAAAGGGACGGGTTGCATCTTAACAGCAGGGGGACAAACATTCTGGCAGGCAGGTTTGCTAGTGTGACACCTGTGGCTTTAAACTAAGTAGTGGGGGGGAGGGGTTAACAAATTGTGAATATGAAGATGAGGTCAAAGGGAATACAGGAGATATTGCAAAAGACTCTCGGAAGAATGGGAACAGAAGTTCTAGAGCGGAAAAGAAATTAAGGGCAGGGCCAATTGTGAACGATGTGAGAGAGGAGGTAAATACAGAAGTTAAAGTGTTGTACTTAAATGCGCGTAGTATAAAAAATAAAGTGGATGAGCTTGAGGCTCAGTTAGTCATGGGCAAGTATGATGTTGTAGGGATCACTGAGACATGGTTACAAGAGGACCAGGGCTGGGAACTGAATATTCAGGGGTACACAACGTATAGAAAAGACAGACAGGTGGGCAGAGGGGGTGGGGTTGCTCTGATGGTAAGGAATGATATTCATTCCCTTGCAAGGGGTGACATAGAATCAGGAGATGTTGAATCAGTATGGATAGAAATGAGAAATTGTAAGGGTAAAAAGACCCTAATGGGAGTTATCTATAGGCCCCCAAACAGTAGCCTCGACATAGGGTGCAAGTTGAATCAGGAGATAAAATTGGCGTGTCAAAAATGTAATGCTACGGTGGTTATGGGAGATTTCAACATGCAGGTAGACTGGGAAAATCAGGTTGGAAATGGACCCCAGGAAAGAGAGTTTGTAGAGTGCCTTCGAGATGGATTCTTAGAACAGCTTGTACTGGAGCCTACCAGGGAGAAGGCAATTCTGGATTTAGTGTTGTGTAATGATCCTGATCTGATAAGGGGACTAGAGGTAAAAGAGCCATTAGGAGGCAGTGATCACAACATGATAAGTTTTACTCTGCAAATGGAAAGACAGAAGGGAAAATCGGAAGTGTCGGTATTACAGTATAGCAAAGGGGATTACAGAGGCATGAGGCAGGAGCTGGCCAAAATTGATTGGAAGGAGGCCCTAGCAGGGAAGACGGTAGAACAGCAATGGCAGGTATTCCTGGGAATAATGCAGAGGTTGCAGGATCAATTTATTCCAAAGAGGTGGAAAGACTCTAAGGGGAGTAAGAGACACCTGTGGCTGACGAGGGAAGTCAGGGACAGCATAAAAATTAAGGAGAGGAAGTATAACATAGCAAAGAAGAGTGGGAAGACAGAGGATTGGGACTCTTTTAAAGAGCAACAAAAGTTAACTAAAAAGGCAATACGGGGAGAAAAGATGAGGTACGAGGGTAAACTAGCCAATAATATAAAGGAGGATAGCAAAAGTTTTTTTAGGTACGTGAAGAGGAAAAAAATAGTCAAGGCAAATGTGGGTCCCTTGAAGACAGAAGCAGGGGAATTTATTATGGGGAACAAAGAAATGGCAGACGAGTTAAACCGTTACTTTGGATCTGTCTTCACTGAGGAAGATACACACAATCTCCCAAATGTTCTAGGGGCCGGAGAACCTAGGGTGATGGAGGAACTGAAGGAAATCCACATTAGGCAGGAAATGGTTTTGGGTAGACTGATGGGACTGAAGGCTGATAAATCCCCAGGGCCTGATGGTCTGCATCCCAGAGTACTTAAGGAGGTGGCTCTAGAAATAGTGGAAGCATTGGAGATCATTTTTCAATGTTCTATAGATTCAGGATCAGTTCCTGTGGATTGGAGGATAGCAAATGTTATCCCACTTTTTAAGAAAGGAGGGAGAGAGAAAACGGGTAATTATAGACCAGTTAGTCTGACATCAGTGGTGGGGAAGATGCTGGAGTCAATTATAAAAGACGAAATTGCTGAGCATTTGGATAGCAGTAACGGGATCATTCCGAGTCAGCATGGATTTACGAAGGGGAAATCATGCTTGACAAATCTACTGGAATTTTTTGAGGATGTAACTAGGAAAATTGACAAGGGAGAGTCAGTGGATGTGGTGTACCTCGACTTTCAGAAAGCCTTCGACAAGGTCCCACATAGGAGATTAGTGGGCAAAATTAGGGCACATGGTATTGGGGGTAGGGTACTGACATGGATAGAAAATTGGTTGACAGACAGAAAGCAAAGAGTGGGGATAAATGGGTCCCTTTCGGAATGGCAGGCAGTGACCAGTGGGGTACCGCAAGGTTCGGTGCTGGGACCCCAGCTATTTACGATATACATTAATGACTTAGACGAAGGGATTAAAAGTACCATTAGCAAATTTGCAGATGATACTAAGTTGGGGGGTAGTGTGAATTGTGAGGAAGATGCAATAACGCTGCAGGGTGACTTGGACAGGTTGTGTGAGTGGGCGGATACATGGCAGATGCAGTTTAATGTAGGTAAGTGTGAGGTTATTCACTTTGGAAGTAAGAATAGAAAGGCAGATTATTATCTGAATGGTGTCAAGTTAGGAGGAGGGGGAGTTCAACGAGATCTGGGTGTCCTAGTGCATCAGTCAATGAAAGGAAGCATGCAGGTTCAGCAGGCAGTGAAGAAAGCCAATGGAATGTTGGCCTTCGTAACAAGAGGAGTTGAGTATAGGAGCAAAGAGGTCCTTCTACAGTTGTACCGGGCCCTGGTGAGACCGCACCTGGAGTACTGTGTGCAGTTTTGGTCTCCAAATTTGAGGAAGGATATTCTTGCTATGGAGGGCGTGCAGCGTAGGTTCACTAGGTTAATTCCCGGAATGGCGGGACTGTCGTATGTTGAAAGGCTGGAGCGATTGGGCTTGTATACACTGGAATTTAGAAGGATGAGGGGGGATCTTATTGAAACATATAAGATAATTAGGGGATTGGACACATTAGAGGCAGATAACATGTTCCCAATGTTGGGGGAGTCCAGAACAAGGGGCCACAGTTTGAGAATAAGGGGTAGGCCATTTAGAACGGAGATGAGGAAGAACTTTTTCAGTCAGAGGGTGGTGAAGGTGTGGAATTCTCTGCCTCAGAAGGCAGTGGAGGCCAGTTCGTTGGATGCTTTCAAGAGAGAGCTGGATAGAGCTCTTAAGGATAGCGGAGTGAGGGGGTATGGGGAGAAGGCAGGAACGGGGTACTGATTGAGAGTGATCAGCCATGATCGCATTGAATGGCGGTGCTGGCTCGAAGGGCTGAATGGCCTACTCCTGCACCTATTGTCTATTGTCTATTGTCTATAGGTCCTGCAGGGGGGCGAGTGTAGTTCCCATGGTACGTTCTGCCGAACGCACTACTCTCTGCAGGGCCATCCTGTCCTGGGCAGAGCTGTTCCCAAACCAGACTGTAAGGTTGCCGGGCAGGATGTTCTCGACAGCCCCAGAGTAGAAGCATTGAAGGATCCTCAGAGACACTCTGAATTTCCTCAGCTGTCTAAGGTGGTAAAGGCGCTGCTTTGCCTTACCCACCAGTGCGGCGATGTGCGTTGCCCATGTCAGATCCTCTTTGATGTGGACTCCCAGGTATTTAAAACTGCTCACCCTATCCACAGTAGACCCATTTATCTCCAGTGGCGTGTACGTCCTTGGATGTTGAGCCCTTCTAAAGTCCTCAATCAGCTCCTTAGTTTTTGTGACATTCAAGAGGAGGCTATTCATCAACGTTGAGAAGGCCTACCGGGAGGAGGTGGCTAACCTGGCACTCTGGTGTCAGGACAATAGCCTCCTCTTGAATGTCAAAAAAAACTAAGGAGCTGATTCGGCCCACCACCACAGTGTCATCAGCAAACTTGATGATGGAGTTTGAGCTGAACCTGGCCACACAGTCATGTGTGTACAGGGAGTACAGTAGGGGGCTAAGGACGCAACCCTGGGGGGATCCTATGTTCAGGGTGAGGGGGCTAGATGTGTGTTCTCCCATCCTGACCACTTGGGGCCTGGCGGTGAGAAAGTCCAGGACCCAGGCACACAGAGGGGTGCTAAGCCCCAGTTCCAGCAGCTTCTCAGCCAGTCTGGTGGGGACTATGGTATTGAAAGCTGAACAGTTTCGGGTCTCGCTGAATGACTCCAGCATTTCGTGTCTGTACTTACATATCTGTTGTGCTGCTGCATGTAGCAGCTCCATTGTTCTTTTTCGTGACATTTGACAATAAAACTCTCTCGACTCTCATGGCTAATGACATTTCCTACCTCCACGAGAGACTGTGTATCGGTGGAGTGCTTTAGGGCATTGTTAAAGGCTTGCAAAGAGAGTAATGTAAATGTACAGCCTTACTTTTGCTCTGGAGATAAACGCAAAAAGCCGGAGTAACTCAGCGGGACAGGCAGCATCTCTGGATGGAAGGAATAGGTGACGTTTCGGGTCGAGGCCCTTCCTCAGGGACAATCCTACTTTCGCTCTGTTAATTGCATGAAAAGTAGGTTGGAGATGAAGGCTACCTGGGTGGTGACGTGACAGCCCAAGTCATCTGCAGAAACCAGAATGGAAACAACATGTAACCGAGGACATCATCAAAAGATGTGCAAGTGTATAAGGTGGTTTCAGTAGATGTCAGTGGAGTAATCAGAGCCTTTCATCTGTAAAGGTTGAGAGGAACCCAAAGAGTGGTTGAAAATAGCCATGGTTTATTTAGTTTTTAGTTCAGTTTAGTTTCGTTTAGAGATACTGCTTGGAAACAGGCCCTTCAGCCCATTGAGTCCGCACCGACCGGCGATCCCCGCACACAAACACTATCCTACACGCACGAGGGACATTTGAACCTCCCTGGAGCACCTGTTCAGCCTACGCTGCCTCAGTAGAGCAGGCAAAATAATAAAAGATTCATCCCACCCCGGCCACCGTCTGTTTGTTCATCTGCCCTCTGGTCGACGTTTCAGGTCGATCAAATCCCGAACAAACAGACTTAAGAACAGTTTTTACCCCAGGGCCATACGAGAACTGAACACTACTTTCTGCACTAGGCAACACTGTTAAAACTTTTGTACTTAATATAATTGTATTTATTGGTTTTGCATTTATTGCATATATGTTTTTACGCACCGTCAGGATTGGCTATTTTTTAAATTTCGTTGTACTCGTTGCAATGACAATAAATTAATATTATTATTATTATATTATTATTATTAACCTACAAACCTGTACGTCTTTGGAGTGTGGGAGGAAACCGAAGATCTCGGAGAAAACCCATGCAGGTCATGGGGAGAACGTACAAACTCCGTACGGACGGCGCCCGTAGTCAGGATCGAACCTGCGTCTCCGGCTCTGCATTCGCTGTAAGGCAGCAACTCTACCGCTGGGCCACCGTGCCGCCGGTGCTTGGAAACAGGCCCTTCAGCCCACTGAGTCCGCACCGACCGGCGATCCCCACACACTAACACTATCCTACACGCACGAGGGACAATTTACGTTTGAACCAAGCCAATTAACCTACAAACCTGTACGTCTTTGGAGTGTGGGAGGAAACCGAAGATCTCGGAGAAAACCCACACAGGTCACGGGGAGAACGTACAAACTCCGTACAGACAGCGCCCGTAGTCGGGATGGAACCTGGGTCACAGGCTCTGTAAGCGCTGTAAGGCAGCAACTCTACCGCTGCGCCACCGTGCTGTCAATATGAAAGAATTTCAATGGAAAAAATGAATCATCATTTGTGTGCAAGTGCAAACACACACACACACACACGTACACACACACACACACACACACACACACACACACACACACACACACACACACACACACACACACACACGTACATTCGCAAGGAACGCAGGAGGATCAGGGCTGATCATATAGGGTGTGTGCAAAATCATGAGAGGAATGGGTTGGGTCGATGCACAGAATCTCTACCCCAGAGTAGGCGAATCGAGGACCAGAGGACACAGGTTTAAGGTGAAGGGGAAAAGATTTAATAGGAAACTGAGGGGTAACTTATTCACACAAAAGGGTGGTGGGTGGATGGAACGAGCTGCCAGAGGAGGTACTGTAGTTGAGGCTGGGACTATCGCAACATTTAAGAAACAGTTAGACAGGTACATGGATAGGACTGGTTTGGAGGGATATGGGCCAAATTCGGGCAGGTGGGACTAGTGTAGCTGGGACTTGTTGGCCGGTGTGGGCAGGTTGGGCCGAAGGGCCTGTCTCCACGCTGTATCTCTCTATGACTCTGTGACATACACTAGCAACCTGAAGCCGAGTGTAAAGCAAGATGGTTCACATCTCCAAATGCATTAAAACAACAGAAACCTAAAATGAAATCATGTAAAGTAGGTGGTGTCGCATACATAATACAGGGCGGTTTCAGCAAGCATTGCGTACAATACAAGAGAAATAGCAGTTCACCCACATAAAACCCGATTTTCCACTTTACAGTATTAGTTGTAGTTCAAAGTAAGTAATTGACTGTAATGCACTTTGTGGACAATAGACAATAGACAGTAGACAATAGACAATAGACAATAGGTGCAGGAGGAGGCCATTCGGCCCTTCGAGCCAGCACCGCCATTCAATGTGGTCATGGTTGATCATTCTCAATCAGTACCCCGTTCCTGCCTTCAACCCATACCCCCTGACTCCGCTATCCTTAAGAGCTCTATCCAGCTCTCTCTTGAATGCATTCAGAGAATTGGCCTCCACTGCCTTCTGGGGCAGAGAATTCCACAGATTCACAACTCTCTGACTGAAAAAGTTTTTCCTCATCTCAAGGTTTGGGTATAGAGTCATAGAATGATACAGCGTGGAAACAGGCCCTTCCTTCTGCCATACTTGCCCACACCGGCCAACATGTCCCAGCTACACTAGTCCCACCTGCCTACGTTTGGCCCATATCCCTCCAAACCTGTCCTATCCATGTACCTGTCTAACTGTCTCTTAAACGTTGGGATAGTCCCTGCCTCAACTACCTCCTCTGGCGGCTTGTTCCATACACCCACCACCCTTTGTGTGAAAAAGTTACCCCCCCAGATACCTATTTAATCTTTTCTCCTTCATCTTAAACCTGTTTCATCTGGAGTATCTGAGTGAACTTCAAGGCTCAGGAGTGTTTTACTGCCGTATATCCAGAAACTGAGCAATAAAACGCTTACTTGCAGAAGCACAACAGATATGTAAACATAGTAACTCTGTAAACAACATAATAAACAACATAATTAAAAAATTCAGTACATAAATTTTTAAAAAAACAATCGGAAGGTTGTGAATCTGTGGAATTCTTTGCCACAGGAGGCTGTGGAGGCCAAGTTTATGGATATTTTTAAGGCGGAGAATGACAGATTCTTGATTAGTACGGGTGTCAGGGTTATGGGGAGAAGGCAGGAGAATGGGGTTAGGAGGGAGAGATAGTTCAGTCATGATTGAATGGCGGAGTGGACTTGATGGGCCAAATGGCCTAATTCTGCTACTATCACTTATGACCTTATAATAGTGCAAATACAAAAATAATGCCCCCCGAGTCTACATAGTTCAGTGCTTATTTGGAGGTTGTAGCGTGCGTGGGGGGAGGGGTGGAGGGCGGGAGGGAAGAACAATGAGGGACCAGGAATGGGGGGAACGCCATGAGATGGGGGGGGGGGGGAAGAACAATGGAGGACCCGGCATGGGAGGACCACCGTGAGGGGGGGAGGGGTGGGGGGCAGGGGGGGGGGGAGACCAATGGAGGACCCGGAATGGGGGGACTGCCATGAGAGGGGGGGAAGAACAATGGAGGACCCGGAATGGGGAGGAGCACCGTGAGGGGGGAGGGGTGGGGGGCAGGGGGGGGGGGGGAGAACAATGGAGGACCCGGAATAGGGGGACCGCCATGAGAGGGGGGGGGAAAGAACAATGGAGGACCAGGAATGGGGGGACCACCATGAGAGGGGGGGGGGCGGGGGGGGGGGGAAGAACAATGGAGGACCAGGAATGGGGGAGACCGCCATGAGAGGGGGGCGGCGGGGGGGGGGGGGAAGAACAATGGAGGACCCGGAATGGGGGGAATGCCGTGAGAGGGGGGGGGGGGGGGGGGGGGGGGGGGGGGGGGGGGTGGGGAGGACAAAGGGGGACCTGGAGCGGGGGAGGATGGGGGGGGGAATTTGTAACTTTGTATGCGCCCTTTATGGGCGACTATTTGCATACCAAGCAAATAATTTCAGTGTGACTTGCCACATGTGACAACAAAGCATTCAATTGAGTGTTTAATAGCCCGAAGGTTGCAGGGAAGAAGGAAGGGAGGGAAATGAGCCGTATTCAGACAGATGAGATCATTTTAACTTGGTATCGTGTTCATCACAAGCAAGAGATAAGATAAGAAGGTGTTCAGCTGTCATGTGCACCAAAAACAGACAACCCAGTTTACTAAGTTTACAACCTAACGGTATGAGTCTTGATTTCGTTATATTCAAGTCACCCTTGCATCCGCTGTCTCTCCATCTCCCCCCCCCCCCCCCCCCCCCCCCCCCCCACCCACTCAAAGTCATACAAGCTTCAGTCGTCTTGTTGTGTCTCATTGTCTGTAATCCGTTTTCACCCGGCCCATCAGCTAACAATGGCCTGACTCCTTTTATCGTCGTTACATTTTTGCCTATCTTTCATTCATTTTTTCCCCCATATCTCTCTAAATCACGGTCTATATATCTCATTTCCCTTTCCCCTGACTCTCAGTCTGAAGAAGGGTCTCGACCAGAAACATCACAATAGACAATAGACAATAGGTGCAGGAGGAGGCCATTCGGCCCTTCGAGCAAGCACCGCCATTCAATGTGATCATGGCTGATCATTCTCAATCAGTACCCCGTTCCTGCCTTCTCCCCATACCCCCTGACTCCGCTATCCTTAAGAGCTCTATCCAGCTCTCACCTATTCCCACTTCTCCGGAGATGCTGCCTGACCTGCCGTGTTACTCATACATAACATAATAAACCTCCTCCCAAAAAATCAATAAATTAAAAATACAATATTGGTAGAAAAAAAGCATGAAGCCCGCCTGTGTAATCAAGACCGTCCGTAGTTTAGTTGGTGTTTGTAGAGTTCAAGACCTTGATGGCTGTTGGGAAGAAGCTATTCCTGAACCTGGAGGTCACAGTTTGAGTGTGGCTTCTCAATTATGCTTTAGTCCAGTTTAGTTCAGAGATACAGCACGGAAGCAGGCCCTTCAGCCCACCGAGTCAACGCCGACCAGCGATCCACCTCACACTTACACTATCCTACATACACTAGGGACAATTTACAATTATACCAAGCCAATTAACCTGCAAGCCTGTACGTCTTTGGAGTGGGGGATGGAACAGAAGATCTCGGAGAAAACCCACGCAGGTCGCGGGGAGAACGTAGAAAGTCCGTACAGACAGCACCCGTAGTCAGGATCAAGGCCGGGTCTCTGGTGCGGTAAGATGGCAACTCTAACACTGTGCCATCGTGCCGCCCTACAAGGATTGTGTTCAGGAATTGGTACCGTAGGAAAGTAGCCTTTCCGGAAACCTGGTGGTGTGGGATATTTTTAAGGCGGAGACAGATAGATCCTTGACTAGTATTCGTGTCAGGGGTTACGGGGAGAGGGCAGGAGAATGGGGTTAAGAGTGAAGAGCCTGTCAGATAGAGTTCTAGGGACTAGTGGAATCAAGGGATATGGGGAGAAGGCAGGCACTGGGTTACTGATTGTGGATGATCAGCCATGATCACAATGAAAGGCGGTGCTGGCTGGAAGGGCCGAATGGCCTCCTCCTGCACCTATTTTCTATGTTTTTATGAAAGATATATTTGCCATGATTGAATGGCGGTGTAGACTTGATGGGGCCAAATAGCCGAACTCTGCTCTTATCACTTATGAGCCACGGTGGTACCACGGTGGTGCAGCGGTAGAGTTGCTGCCTTGCAGCGCCGGAGTCCCGGGTTCCATCCCGACTACGGGTGCCGCCTGTACGGAGTTTGTACGTTCTCCCCATGACCTGCGCGGGTTTTAGAATAGAATAGAATAGTTCCTTTATTGTCATTGTAACATGAGCCATGTACAACGAAATTGTAAAATGTCAGCCAGTCAGTGCACCATTCAAACATTTCTAAAAGCTAACGATACATACAAGGTAAAATATTTTAAAAAAGATAAACAACTAAAATAAATATCATGAAAATAGCACGCATAAACACCCAACCCTACATCCTTCTGTCGATTTCACAGTCTCTTATTATGTATCGCCCCTGCGTTCCTTGGCGGCTACATTTAGTGCCTTTATAGCAGTGGGGTAAAAAACTATTTTTAAGTCTGTTTGTCCTTGTCCTTGTAGATCTGTACCGTCTGCCTGACGGTAACAGTTCAAACAGGGAGTGTCCGGGGTGGGAAATGTCCTTTATAATACTCTGGGATTTTTTGATGCAGCGGGAACTGTGTAAGTCCTCCAAGGTAAGTAGAGGGCAGCCGACAATCCTCTGGGCGTTGTCAATGGCCCTCTGGAGCGCTTTCCTCTGAGCCGCTGTGCAGCTGGTGTACCATACGCATACACAGTATGTTAGGATGCTCTCAATGTAGCACCGATAAAAGGACAACAGCAGTCTCTGAGTGATGTTATTCTTCCTGAGCACCCTCAGGAAGTGCAGTCTCTGCTGGACCTTTTTCAGCAGCGCAGAGGTGTTCACGCTCCACGTCAGGTCCTCCTCAATATGGATTCCCAGGAAGCGGAAATCCGCCACCCTCTCCACACAGTCCCCCTCTGATAGTTAATGGTACCATGTCCGTTTTATTCTTTCTGAAGTCTATTATTATTTCCTTTGTCTTTAAGGTGTTGAGGAGCAGGTTTATTTTCTCCACACCACACTGTCAGCTGCTCCGCCTCATCCCGGTAGGCGTACTCGTCCCCCCCCGGTGATGAGTCCCACCACCGTAGTGTCATCCGCAAATTTGACAATGGTGTTGCTGTGGTGGGCGGGGGTGCAGTCATGTGTATAGATGGTGTAGAGCAGGGGGCTCAGCACGCAGCCCTGTGGAGAGCCGGTACTGAGGCTGAGGGCCGTGGATGTGTGATGGCCCACTCTGACTCTCTGGCTGCGAGCTGACAGGAAGCTATTTATCCACATGCAGGTGGAGTGTGGAAGTCCCAAGTCCCCCAGTTTGTCCACCAGTTTATGGGGAAGGATGGTATTAAAGGCAGAGCTGTAGTCCACAAAGAGCATCCGCACGTAGCTCCCCGGCTGCTCCAGGTGGAACAGTGCAGCATGGAGGGCTGTGGCTATAGCGTCCTCTGTGGATCTATTCGCTCTGTACGCAAACTGGTGGGGGTCAAAGCTTCGGGGCAGGAGTGATGTGATATGACCCCGGACCAGTTTTTCAAAACACTTCATCACCACTGGTGTGAGTGCGACTGGCCGGTAGTCGTTGAGGCTGGAAATGTGGGGTTTTTTGGGCAAGGGGACTATGATTGCGGACTTCAGACAGGATGGAACAGTGGACTGGGCCAGAGACTGGTTGAAAATCCTCGTACAGACTCCAGCCAGCTGGTCAGCGCAGTCCTTCAGCACGCGTCCAGAGACGCCGTCGGGTCCAGTAGCCTTCCTTGGATTGATGGCCCGCAGCGTGCGCCTCACCTCATGCTCCTCTATCTTGAGGGTTAGGCTGCTGTGGACCATGTGGTGTGATATGGCTGTCTCGGGTGGCTCCACTTCAAAGCGAGCAAAGAAGAGGTTCAGCTCCTCTGCCAACGAGGCGTCACCTTCAGCAGCTCCAAGGTTGGTCTTATAGTTGGTTAGATACTGGATCCCCTGCCACACCTGCCTGCTGTTGTTACTGTCCAGGTGGTCCTCTATCTTCCTCCTGTAGTCTAATTTGGCCTCTCTGATGCCTCTCTTCAGGTTAGCTCGGGCCATGCTGTATAAAGCCCTATCGCCAGACCTAAAAGCAGTGTTCCTCTCTTTTAACAGCCGCTGGACCTCCCGGGTCATCCAGGGCTTCTGGTTGGGGTAGACCCGGATGCGTTT